>NW_027270963.1:2765000-2982500 GCF_040938485.1 Diadema antillarum | reverse complement strand
CTTTTCCATTATCTGTAAAGTGAGAAACAACATCTTTACAAAAGAAAAAAAAAATATTTCAAATCACAAACTATTTACCACCCCCAAAAATCAATATAATTCATTTTTTTTAATTATGTACTATTATCGTTTTTCTCAGCTGTCATCAGTTGTTATGATGTAAATCTATACTATAATCATAAGACAGTTGGCGCTATAGACAAGTGGTCTCTAAGACAGTTTTGACTGTATAGTAGTATACTGAGCCATGTTTCAGACTGTTACGTTGAGTAATACGAAAGTGATGACTCTTCCAGAGGTGGAACATGTATCAGTGCGAGCTTTCAGTTGTAGATGTCGAAATCGCTGTTCCGGGGAGCAGCGGGGGTTTAGCCCCGCTGGAGGTCCAGGTACTGGATTACTTGCCCATTTAGCTCAGGGGCACAGGCGTCGGTTCTAGCACATTAAGGTCTGAGCTCAGTCATGGAGAGCCTTCCGTCACCTGCAAGATGGCAGATTTACGGGTTACAGTTCGTTATTTCCGAAGGTTTGTTATTATGAAGATGCGTTGATCCGAAAATGAAAATGAGAGAGAGAGAAAAAAAGGGCTTTACGTTATCCCGAAGGTTTGTTCATCCGAAAACAAAAGTTCGTAATTCCGAAGGTTCGTTTAAAGTATTCGTTTTTACGCACCTTCTTTTTGGTTTCGGATGAATGAACCTTGTTTCATTTTCGGATCATGAAACTTCATTTTCGGGTTAACGAACCTTCGGAATGACGAATCTTATTTCATTTTCGGACTAACAAACCTTGGGCATAACGAACCTTCGGAATAATGCCACAATGTTCGGATTAACCAATATGAGTATAATAGGTAAAGGCCTTATAGAGAATTTGTGTGTTTCGGAATGACGAACTTTATTTAATTTTCGAATGAGGAACCTTCGGAATAATCAACATCATCCAAATTACGAAGGGGCAGATGCAACAATGATTACGGCTTGGCCATTCACAAGGTTGTAATTGGTCAAAATCATTTCTCTTGTTATTTTGTAATTCATAAAAGCTACACAGGGTTTGTGCAACGGCCTTAAAATGTATAAGCAGGGTTTCGTACAGAATTGCATGTTCTACACCTCTGTTAAGTAAGATATGTGCCCCATCGCACTTATTGTGAGAAAGGAGAACTCTTTCCATCAATTGTTATTGTGTTGACAAATGTCATGCATGACTGAGCACATGAAGCTTAAAGAAAACAATGACAAAATACAAATTGCACTTTTTCCAAGTTTGACTGCGATCATAAAGGAACATTACTGAATGTCTCACTGAAATGGATGAGCTCTGTCAATGAAGGTGTTAAAATACACAAGCCAGCCTGCACGACAGTAGGTTTGTATTTAAGATTTCCTCTAACCTTTTATGGTCCACAACCGTTAACATGGCCACTCGTCCAATAACTGGTCTCTCCCATAAACACAAAGGCTAACCCACACGGTCCATTTTTTTCTGTTCATGTAATAATTATATTCAACACATATCTCGCAGCGACAGTTCATACCTTGATTATGTTACTGCTGTTCATTGTCGTTCCTTCGGAATAAAGAACCTTATTCTATTTTCGGATTAAACGGAGCTCCGGAATAACGATCCTTCCGAATAACGAATTGTAACCCATTTTCATTTTCCGCAGCTCGATCCCATCATTAAAGGGACATTCCAGACGATTTTCCTAATTTCACATCAAAATTATACAGTGGCGTATCTAGGGAAAACGGCGCCCGGGGCAAACGCGAAAATTGCGCCCCTAATTTCTGAAAAAGTGTTCAATCCCAACCCCATCCCGGCAGGGACTTTAAAAAAAGTCCACATGATATGCTTTTTCAAGCACTTAAAAAAGGGGTCTTTTGAGGGTGATTTTAGTGTAATAAATTTGATAAATTTTGGCGAGCGAGCCGAAAATTTTTGTATATTTCTGCGTCATCATCACGTTTTGTCTTATTTTTTTCTTATATAAATTTTGGTGAGCGAGCCGAAAATTTTTGTATTTCAGCTTACAAAACATGGAATTCTTGTCATTTTTTTCCTTATTAAATCTTACAATTCTAATCAAGATATAGTGACGGCCTTATAGATAACGATTTATACCAACAAACTGAGGACTTGAAAAAAATACTCTAGATTAGTACGCGGGAGTGATCCAAAATTTGTATATTTCCGCGTCATCATCACGTTTTGTTCTTATCTTGTTTGATTTGTTCCCCCCCCCCCCCACTGTATGTTCGACACCAATCTAATTGGCGCCCTCGTTTGATCCAATGAGCGATCGCTTCAGAATGAAAGAAATAAAATTGCAGCCGCTGCTCCGTATAACATTTTGCCTTCTAACGATGGCATGTGTGAACACAATATACATTGTCATTTTGTCCGCGTCATCATCACGTTTTCTTCTTGTCTTCTTTTTTATGTATATAAATTTTAGCGAGCGAGCGCAGAGAGCGAGCCGAAATTTCAGCTAACAAAACATGGAATTCTTGTGTGAACACAATAAACATTTTCATTTTTTGTGTTTATCTTGTTCGATTTGGTTTTCTCTTCCCCCCTCCCCCCCCCCCCCCCCCTTTTCCGGTCCGGGCGAGTTTTCTTTCTTCTTCTTCTTCTTCTTTTTTGTCTTTTTCTTCTTCATGTTCTTGTTTCAGTGGCGCCCGGGGCACGTGCCCCCCTTGCCCCCCTCCCCCTATATACGCCACTGATCATATAGTACATAAATCGACAACTCCGTGTATAGATTTGTGGCATTTATTGTGGTTCTTGAGCAGAGAAACAATACTTTGAAAAACCTTAAACAAATTACACTGAACAAGGATGATGAAATGCAGCAGTGTAAGTCCATTACAATACTGTTTGCTTGCGAGTTCACCTGTGTATTAATCTATGCATGCCTTCTTCTTTTGTTCTGCTTCCTTGAGCCCCAAGTCATGCATTCTTATGGTGACTCTGCCATGTCATCATCCTTGTTCATTGCAATTTGTTCTAAATTTTGAAAATATTCTTATTGTTCATCCCAATTATCACAAATTCTGAAACTCTGTCCTCAGTATTACTAATTTATAGTTGTTCACATGTAAAAATCTGAAAATCATCAGGAGGTCTCCTTTAATGTCACTCTTAATCATTATGCAAAATGATAATCAACAATAGTAGTAGTGGTTATAATGATAATTATCGTAATGGACACAATAATGATTTTATTCCAAATAGAACTATAATAGGATTCAGAGATGTTGCTATAACGATATCTGGTCTTGCCTTAACCCACTTGCAGACACTAAGCTGTATAGACTTCGATAAGTCGCAAAAAATTGTTAGTATTTAGCAGCAGCAACAACAACAACAACAACAACAATACATTCTCATTATGCTTGTATATTCGTAATGATGCGGCATCTCTTATCATAGTATACTAAAACCATTGCAACGTCATGATCTGATAATTTGAGAGCAAGAGTTGGGTAGCAACATTTGTCGTTTCTTGTATGTTTTTTGTTTTAATGGTGAGATAACGACTGATTTATGGACATAACGTAAACATCATTTAATACATTAATTTTGCTGGTGGTATGCAGTGGTAAATCTAAAACCATTGTTGGAGTTATGTGTCAGTGATTATCATTTTACTTGCATTTTCAAGTTGATTTGCATGTGTGCGTCCACGTGTGATGTTTCAAATCATTTAATGAAGGTATCATGCATAAAACAAAACACTTTAGTACTCAGAAACAGCAATATGATCTGCCGGAAGAAAATACAATATTTCGAAACACGGCCCTGTGCGTGTGATGTAGACCTATTATAGCGTTTTGTGTTTACGCTGGGTCGAAGTGCTCTTTGTTTCAAGAGGAGGGAAGGGGAGGGGGGGGGGGTAGGAAGCGGGAGGAGCTCTAGAGGAAAAGCATACCATTCTCATCGTAGATATTGACAAACTTGTCGAAAAATACCGTCAACTCTTCTCTGGTCACAAGCTCGTCATCGTTGACGTCGATGCGCTGAAAAGTCGCACTCAAAGAATACCACGACGCCAGTCTGAAGGGTGAAATCAAGTTATAAGCCTCACAATCCCAAAGCCGCTGATATTTCCAAGGAGGATGTTCAGTTACATTAAAGTGCGAGGTCGCAACGTATTCAAGTTGATTTCAATAAATGAAGTATAACCAGTTATGACCCTATACATGTAGCCTACAATCAAACAAAACGGTTAGGTAGACGCTGCTACATTAAAATCAGATAGGCCTATAGGTTTTACATATTTTTCATTTCCGCTCATTTTCATGTTATTTATTTCATGATTTCAAACCAAGAAATGCACATGCAATAAGAAATATGAACACGTATACTAAGAAATTACACAAAATCAATGCAACATTGAAATAAAGGAAAAGTGGACTGAAGTATACGATAGATGTTTTTTTTTAATGACAAATGCCGAGATGAAATCCCTGAAATCGGAGGGAACACCAAAAAAAAAAAAAAAAAAAAAGGGGGGGGGGGCTTGTCAATCTTTCCTGAAACAGTATGTAATTGCTGATTTAAAAGAAACTAGGCAAATTGCATGAAAAAAAAAGAATCAAAGAGAAGAAAGACAAAAAGAAACATAAAAACGAATGAGTAATATCGTTAACAATGCTATTGAAGCTATGGAAACTCCTGAAGTCTCCCAACATTACTGTGTGATGACCTGTCTTCATTGATTTCCTGTGTTTCTATTTTTGTTTTGTTTGATGATAAATGAAAATTCGGGCCCTTGATCAAAATTAGCATAGAATTGCTCCCGCATCGTATTAACTTAGCAATGATGACTCGAGAGGGTAAAGGGATGGAAAATTTGTTAATAAGTTATGGAAAAAAGAGAGACTCTGCATTTTTTTTTTTAATTGTGTGTGTACAAAACAATGGGAGAGATGTGGATGACATGGTCTAATTTTCATTCAAGCTTGTTTTTCGCATTCAAAATTTTCATATCAAACATGCAAAGAATTCCGATGATAATATCACGTTAACGCCGTGCAAAAACTGTGAAAGAATTAACAAAGAGTCATGATTAAAATAATTGACAATACTTGTCATTTAGATTGAGACATTGTATCCCTGCTCATAGCTTGATGACAAAGTGGCCATTAAACAAGAAATGCCTTAGATTTTATGTGGAAAAAATATTGATTTCGTACTAACTTTGGCTTTGAAAGAAGTTTGCGTCCCTGCAAGGAGAAAGAAAACAATGGAAATGGATAATTTCTGAACTGCCTTCAGAAGTGAAAGACAGATCCTGCCTTCTTTGAAAATTACTCAGTCTGCGATCAATTCGAATTGACATGATTGATGAGAATTTGATCTCGCTGAAAAACACACTGCCATGCCAAAGCGTGTTTCCAAAAAGCTGTTCAACATAATAATTGACAGTGGATAATGACATACTGTATTAAAGATATACACGACAGGGTCGTATGCTGTCATTCAATTGGGCTCATAACATTCGGCGTAATAAACTCTATATAATTGTCCAATCATCTTTTTTTCTTTTTTAAATCAAAGGCGAGTAACAGTAATTGCATTTATTCAAAATTTCTCAGAGGGCCTGACAAACTCTTTATGAACAGCTTCTGTGTCTTTGTATAGAGAAAGGATCACGTATACTCAAATAATCTACAGCGGTTATACCATAACTGCATGGAATTAAATCTAATAACGATTTTCCAATTACGATTTTCGTATTACACCGTGGAAGTGCGTCAAGACTGTCATTTTGAGATTGGCTTTTGGTAGGTCTATTTTTGTCTCGTCTTGATCAAGGCTCAAGTTCCAAGTTTATTTTACACTTCTCGTAAGAAAAAGCGAAATCTACGTAGAATGTGACTCAGGATTACAGTTATAGTGTGGAATGACATTGACCTTTCGAGCCCGAAATCCCACAGACAAAATGAAAATAATAATCATTCAAAATATCGGTTATCAATTTAGTAAGTCATTATACAGAATGATAATTAACAAACACAATGTACAATAACATGCAGGGACTACATGTGTATTGTTTCACTTTTTTGTTTATTTGTCTATTTTGTTGCTGTTGTTGTTGTTCTTATTGTTTTCATCCGATTTGGTTCGGAGTTTCCTCCCAGTTAAAGCTCACTATGAAGTTAAAGGGGAAATCCAGTCCAAGTATAAATTAGTCTGATAACAAGGAGTAAAATATTACGAGTTCAACGGTATAATTTTGATTGAAATCGGATGAAAAATAAGGAAGTTGTGACATTTTGAAGTTTCGCTATTTTTTTTTTCAGGGAACAGTCCTTGAACGGTCGATATGAATATGCAAATGGCAAAGTGACCATTTGTCATTCCCTCACAACTTGCCATATAGTTTGTACATGAAATTTTGAATTTTCCCGCTTTTCATTCAAACGCAATCATGCCTGAGGCTCAAATCTTGATATATCTATCTGATCACTATTCTGAAGTTATTCAATCAGGAATAACATCATGTTTCAGACTTCAATGACAGAAACAGTGAATTTTCATTATCTTTTTTTTTGTACACGATCAATGGAAAATTTTGAGGTTACGGCATGTGAGCTCACTCATTTGCATATTCATATCCACTATGCAACTGTTTTGCAGAAATTAGCAAAACTTCAAAATTTCATAACTTCCTTATTTTTCATCCGATTTCCGTCAATTTTTTTTTAATCATTGAACTCGTAAAATTTTACTTTTTTATAAGACTAACTTATATTTGGACTGGAGTTCCCCCTTAAGGTCCTTTCGCTTCGACAGTTAACTACAACTGCAATTTCCACGGCGGCAAGTCTGTATGTAATTATAAATAATTCTGACTCTTTCTGTAAAACCTGTATTTATTACCAGTGATCTCTTTAGCATATTATGTGCACACTATTATAGGTTTTCCCGGTCAATTTCATTGATTTGTCATTCAATTTCATATTAGAAGCATTCATGTTCGTCAGATTTGCTCAGGCATCAAAATACGGTCATTCAAAATTGTTTTTCTTCGTTCAGATTGACTAATTTGGCAAGCGATTTCGCATAATATGCGCATTCTAATTCATTGGATGCGCATACGTCATTTTCGGCAATGGTTATTCAACTTCGTGTCCACCGTGTCTTGTCGCCAAGTCTTCCAGGTGATTCAACTTCGGATTTGGGCAAACAAGTTCATAAAAAAGAACATTTAAATTAAACCTGTTCAATGTCCATTAGTATTAGGTTTTAAATTGAATGTTCAAAAACACGTCTATACATGTGGATCATACATAACGATGCAAATAAGTAGATAAGATGAAGATCAAAAAGCTATATGATGATGATAATCAAGATAAAGATATCAAATGAAGATTGTAAACACGATGATTATGACGATCTTAATATAAATAAAGATATGAAGGTCTAAGTTAGAGATAAAGAGAGCCATGAGAGCACTCTACTGACAAGTATATGTGCATTACGAAATTGAATGTTCAATCGTAAAAATTGAAATTAAAAGTAAAAGTGCTTTTAAGTACTTATCGAGTCCATCGCGCTAATTTGAATGCATTTGTGGAATCTATGCCCAAACGTGAAATTGAATGCTCACATCCAAATTTGAACTTGTGACCGCTTATTTGGGTGCCAAAAACGACTGTGAAAGTATTAAACGTGAAATCGTTTGATCAAAGTCACTGCATCGCTTCAAACATAGGCATTTGAATGTATATATCAAATGAAAGTACATGACATTTTTACGAAATTGACCGGGAAAACCTATATCATATAACAAACAAACTCATTCGCTCCGTGACCCATTCACGCGCACACACCGAGTTTATAGGGCGCAATAAATTCTTTATAATGTATACATACCACCGGCACGATCTTGGTAGGTGTAAGCTTCTTGGCAGTTTTACCAGTGACTTCCCAGGCCTGACCATTTTGAGAACCACACCCAGCGACACCAACCATGACGACAGAGAAGATGAGCACGTGGACGATATGGGACATGACAGACATTGTTCTTCAGCGACCACCTTTTCAAGGAAAGAAATAACATAAAAAAGACATTATTTTCCTCCATTTGCGCAACTATATATACAAATATACAATACGGGGCTGCGGAAGCCCCCCCCCCCCCCCCCACACACACACACGTGAGTGTGGGGGAGGGGATGTTTGAGGCTGCCATTGACGCTTGACCTTGGCAGCTCCCCTCCCCCCCCCCCCCCCCGAACATTCCGCGGCCCCTGCATTGGACGGTTCAATGGCATGTGTGGAATCTTCGAGTTTAATCATTAAAGCTTCAAATCGATTTAGAATCAATAGTCACATTGGTGCATATTTATAGACTAGATAGGCTGGAAAGTTATCTCCAAAATACCCATGATGAAACGGTAACAGGCCATAGCGCAACGTAGGCCTTAAAGGGGCTGTACAGTAGTGGTTGAGGTGGGGATTCATGTTTTGAACATTCCTGAGTGAGATAATGAGAAACCTCTTATGAAATATGAAAGAGCATGTAATTTTAAGAATGATTCAACGTTTATTTGACGAAAATTGGTTTTCAAATGGCTGAGATATCCAAAAAAGTGATAATAATAAAAGGCGACAGGCCTCAACTTTATTAGGTTCTCTTTGTTTCACCTTGTTTTTGGATATCTCAGCCATTTCAAAACCGATTTTCATCAAATAAACGTTTGATACCCCTTAGAATTGAATGTTCTTTGACATCTCATAGAGTGGTTTCTGAATAATCTCGCAAAACGTTACAAGGTAAATCCTCGCCTCAACCAGAACTGTGAGCGACTTTAAAATCGCTTTCGAACACATATCATCTGTGTTTGCGGAAAACTGTATCAGTTTCCACAAAAACGATAACGCACCCATACACCCGTCTATCACAAAATGAATGTCTCTTGAATCATGAAGCAACAATGGGTGCTCAATACAGGCCTTTACGTATATCTAACGCAAAATTCACCTCCGGAGAGCTCTTCGATTTTTTTTTTCCAATGTGACTATACTCTCACGGTGTGTTATCACGTACACTTACTCATTCTTCTTGATTATGATGTTTTTTATTATTATTATCATTTCGTTTTATTTCTACAGGGCGGCCCCGTCAGTAATCAAGTACTGACAACCCAAAATGAAATATACCGCAGAAAATAAAGGAATAAGGTAACAATCCCTGGTACGTTTATTATTGTGAATCTATGCAGTGTAACCATATAGGCCTACATTCAGTTCAGTTCAAATTCAGTTCAAATTTATTTCATATTTCCATTTTCTCAATGATGACATTACAAAATTATTGACAACAAAACAAGAGTACAAAATATATACAATCATGCCTTTTGATTGTAGAAGAAAAAGAAAAAGAAAATATACTTGACACAAATGTACATGGTCACATCGTATGAAAATATCACTAGTAGGTATAAGAAATATGATGGGGCCTACATAAAAGCTTAAAGCTTGTAAAACTGTAGGTTCCCGAGTTCATAGGCATATAATTTTACACGGAGAACGGATATGTTTGTCTTGACCAACTAAAATTACACCAGTACAAAAAAATAGATGAGTAATAAACTAATGAACCACATAGATATCGCACAAACCAGACTGCATACAAATCTCGCAGTGTTTGAATAACAAAAATGCTGTATTATTAAAAGATGTATCGGTACCATGAAATCACTTAAGTAACTTGGTGCTGCGGACAAGGACAAAAGACTGGGAGCATAAAAAGGTTGCTAAAGGCTTGGTAGTGTGTATCCACTAAGTAATAACTGTTTTAATTTGCGTTTGAAGGTGAATAAAGATAAGGAAGAAGTAAATGACTACATTCAGCCATGTAGTCATTCTCTGTCCTACAGTACCTTCTCCAGATCGAGCAACTCCTCATTTTACTCATCAGTTAATTACAGCTCATACAATGACATTAACTAACTGTTCACGGCGTTTACCAGTGTTAAGGATTTCTTCTAACATTTTGTGGTCCATAACCTTAAAAATGTTTACCTTTCTAATATCTTGGTCACTCCCATGGCCAACCCGCGCAGTCCAATTTCTCTGTTCATATTCAACACATAACTCGCAGCTACAAACCATGTCTTAAATATGAAGATAGAAAATGGATAATGGGTTAGCCTCTATGGGAGTTACCAAGTTAGCAACAACGGTGGCCATGGACATCACTGATTTTTTTTAATATATATATTACGTATGACCAATGTCTTTCTTGCTGGTTATTTATTAATAATCACGGGAAATGACGTTCATAATAGCAAACAAGCAACCACTTAAGCGATTTGTCTATGCTGAATGTGAAAACAAGGTTACGCACATGCAAATATACATGTAGCTGAAATATCAAGGAACTAAAATGGGATAAAAACAAAAGGAATGTCAGTCGGCGGCACTATTGTCTTTTTGTCTTGGTCTAGAAAACGTTTATGTTGTAGATGTTGAGTTATAGCTACAAGACACCCAAATAGTAATGACTTACAAACAACAGATGGCTTACCGATAAATTCGAAATGAATCAGATTCAGACATTCACCAGTAGTCAGCGCAGAGTCGCGAAGTTCTTGTCGCCCTTCTAATGTGGTGGCAAGCGCATTCTGTGCCTGAGTTTATAGTGAGGCCGACTTCTTGTTTGTTTCGTTTTATTCTCATGTTTATTATCAGTGATATCATCATTTTGCTGAAGAGAAAGGTGTTGTTGAACTGCACATGCTCATATAGCATGCCGTCATTAATATTCCGGATGTAGAAGGAGATCCGAGCAAGCGTTGTAGTCATTGGTCCAGAGAACGGAGTCAAGGTTCATGATATAAACTGGACTCCCGTTATAATGAAGTCCTCGGGACCGGCATTTTTCTTCGTTATTATAATACAAAATTTAAAAAAAGACATAGTGATGTTGCGGCCTGAATTTTTACTTCGTTGTAACCGGAATTTCGTTATAACTGTGTTCGTTAAAACAGGAGTGCACTACCCACAGCGAGTGGGACGTCCACCAGCTTACCAGCAATTACTTCTTCATATATGGATGACAGAATAGCTGGCCGAAAGCCATGCTTCACTCTGTGTCGAACCTTGGGATTGAGGAAGTTGATGCTACTATCTGATTTTCATTTGCAGTAAAACATCGGATTCCCTCTATTTACGTTAAGAATTCTAGCTTCTTTGTAGTACATGCAGGGATTACAAAGTATGTGGGGGGACGAACTTGTTTACCTCTAAAAAGGAAGAGTGAAAATGTTCACTCTCGAAAATGACAGAAAGAGTGGGTTTCGAGTAATATTGGAGTGAATTTGGAGTGAAAATCTTCATTTTCACTAATTTTGGAGTGACCTCAGTTATCACTCCAAGATTTTCAAGTGATCCTGGAGGTCACTCCAAAACGAGTGAAAAAAAAAACTATTTTCACCCAAATTTCATTCCAATTCACTCGAAACTCACTCTTTCCTGTTAATCTCTCCTTCGAGAGTGAACATTTTCCCTCTTCTTTTTTTAAGAGTTCACCAAGTCTCCTCTATTAAACTCACTCCCTCGATTCGTTAAGAATAGTCAATCCGTTGAAGTATTTGAGAATAATGTAAAAAAAAAATATTGGTCAAATTTAGCTTACAATAATTGATTACATATATTGTCTCATAATTTTGTCCTGGACTGTTTTACCTTTGCGTTTTCTTTCTCTCATGTATCTTTTTCTAAATGTAATTCATGCACATGCATGGTTGCGCCTAGAGCATTCAGTTATTTAGATGAATTTGGCGCCTTATACGTCAAATCATCATCATCATATTATTATTTCTATTATCATTATTATCATCATCTTCATTATCATTATTATTGTTGTTTTTGTTATTTCTATTATCATCATTATCATTATTATCATTATTATCACTATTATTGTTATAATAATAATAATGATAATTATTGTTATTATTATTATTAAAATAATTATTATCATTATCATCATTATTATCATTATCAATGTATACCAGTCTTGAGGGGAATTAGGCACAAACTCTTTAATTTCATATAGCTAAAACGTTACTATGTGTGTGGCGCCTCATCAGCCATTATGTGGTTGTGCCGCAACATTATTTGCCGGGGGGAAATTCCTGTTGATAGCCCAATATTGCATGCAGTTTTAATGGCATTTAGTACCTCATTTCTTTAAGTCATCTGTTGCATTCGACACGACACGACGGATGCAGTGAGCATGCCAAAATCAGGAAATCATGTAGATATCACAGATGTCTTCTGTCTTAAATTCATGACCGGAGAAGATATCACTTGTGTGTGTGTGTGTGTGTGTGTGTGTGTGTGGTCATTGTTACTCAGATTGTTCATCCAGACGTTGAATGAATGTATACTCTTCCTATATATATATACCATCATATATATATTTAAATGTATATATATTTAAATATATATGTATATATATATATATATATATATATATATAGATTCATTTACTTATTTATTAATTTATACAAACATGTATATATTCATATACAGAAATGTGAGTGTGTGTGTATGATATGCAGTTTTCTTTGATGCCGCATTTCCTGCAGGTTCTCATGGGCATTTACTTTCACAGAGAGAGAGAGAGGTGTTTCTACTGTCTTGTTCTGTCCTGTCTTGTTCTCTCCTGTCTTTGTAAAAAAAAAGTTCAATGTATTCATAAGAATCCTTTGAGTGGTTCACAATTTACAAGCATGCTTTTCAGTGAACCTCTCAGTTCTTTCTTTCTTTTTTTCCCTCCAAACATAACTTTGTATTTTGCCGATATGCATGTATAATTTCGTATTTGTTAAACATTATCTACCATGTAAAGTCGAATACATGCCTATGTTATATCTTCTGATTCATTTCGTGTTATGTTTGACGAAAAAGAAAGAAGGAATGAAATAAATGAAATGAAATGAAATGAAAAAAAAAATAGATTAATAAACTCACGGCAAGAAATTAATAAAATAACTCAAACTTTTTTCTTGTGATAATACACATACACACACACACACACACACACACATATATATATATATATATATATATATATATATATATTAATTTACATATTTACAGTAAGAAAGTACGTTGCAGTCTTAAAGTTGTTTGATTTTTTATTTCTCAGATAATCACACGTTCATACATTGCTGTAAGCCTCGTATCAAAAGGGTATAAATAACAATACGGTGAAGAATCTCTTAAAAATGCGTAACAGATGGAAACTCTAAATTATGTACAATCGCAACTTTTCTTGACTAAGCCACCTGTCTACAGAATAAGCTCATTGTCTTCCTTTCAAACTTGTTCACTCAACTAAAATATATCTTTCCCACTTCCCGTTTATGGATTGATCAATTACAATTGTATCAGTTGGATATACTGGGTATGATAATAACCTTTTAGCAGGATAGACTACTTGGATTATTCAGAATATTATTTCTAGTATGGATGCCGAAGTCGTTCGTAAGGGAGGCCCCGTCCTCCGGGGATAGGTTTGCGGGGGAAATATATGTCGGGGAAACGTATTGCGGAGGTAGGTCGATTGGGGATAGGTCTATCGGTGGTAGGCGCAGTAGAAGGTCTGAGCTCGGCCAGTGAAAGCATACTGTCACCTGAAAGAAGATAATATGACAGATGCATTGATAAGATGAAATGCAGATACAATATGTTTATTGCGGAAGTCACATTGAGTCGCATCACTTCTCTTGCACTTTTCCGTAAGTGATTGATAATTTTGTATAAGGAAGTAGGACAGAATGCAATGTCGTTGGAGATGATGGTATGGTGATAATACGGGTGCACATCACGAGACCGACACCCACGAGTCATACAGCCCACAAGTCATACAGCTCACAAGTCATACAGCCCATGAGTTCGACACTAAGCCAGCAAGGCCCACGAGACCGACACATTACGCGTCGTGTTGTATCTGTCGAACTCGTGGGCTGTTTTTTACCTACTGTCGAACTCATGGGCTTTATTTGCCTAGTGTCGAACTCATGGGCTTTATGACTCGTGAGCTGTAAGACTCATGGACCTGCAATATAACACTGCAAAAAGTCCGGTGTTAAATAGTGAACACCGAGCTGGTGTTAAATTTTCGGTGCTCATTTATGGTGTTAAATTAACACCTCCGGGTGTCATTTCCAAATTTTAAACTGTTTTTTGAAGAGTTTCTTAGTAACTGCACTTCTTGTTGATTTTTAATTTAAACAAGACGATCAAGAATTTTACATTAAAATACTAGATTTTTGAAAAAATGTGAAAATAAATTTACACCAAAGTAACACCAGCTGGTGTGGTCTCTTATTGAAGCTGGACGGGTGTTAAACCATTGATATTAACACCAACAAATGTGGTGTCATATTTGAATTAACACCAGTACAGTGTCAAAATAACACCAGGTACAGTGTCAAATTAACACCACCAAGTGTCAGGTGAACACTTTTCAACACCATCACAGTGCATTTTTAACACCTGTGGGTGTGGTTCTCTATTGAAGTTTGATCGGTGTTAGATTTAACACCCGTGGTGTTAAATCTCACACCGATGTTTAAACAGTGTGTTTTCAATGTCGAATTCGTGGGCTGTGTGACTCGTGGGTGTCGGTCTAGTGGGATGACCCCGATAATACATGCACGCAGTTTAAAGCTATTGTTTACCATTGAGAACAGTGATTTATAAACCTTCAAGTTATCACAGTTGATGAATATTTTGTAGGTCAGTTGTACCACAAAACATCCTACCATATAAATTTCGCTGTTTATAAAGCCAAAAATATAAGGAGATATCGCTATCTTCCTCACTAAGCCATAACTGTTGCTGGTAGAAGCAATTTTATCACAATTATTGTTCACATCTTGTATATTCAACACTGACTGACATTTTGACATTGGTTTTTGTATCACTACATACATGTATCACTGTATCACTACATACATGTATTTTAAACACTAAAACTGTTTTTTTTTTTCATCTGCCTTTAAGTGAGCAGCCCTCCATATTGTATATTCTCTAAGATGTATAGTGTCATTAAAGTTGCCTTGAGAAGTGTATTGTGTTGTGGTATATTTCCATTATCATAATGTTTGATATTTGTTAGTCGGTTTTTTTTTGTTTTGTTTTAAGTTGAAGAGGAAGGGGAGTGGAGGAGAAACAATCTTACCGTTTGTATCGTAGTTACGGACCAACTGGGTGAAAAGCGCCTCCCACTCTGCGCTGCTTACCAGGCCATCATTGTTGTTGTCGATGAGGTTGAAAGTCTCACTCAATGAGAACGTGGACGACAAGCTGTGGGAAGAAAGGCGATTTTGCACAATTAAATGGACGTTTTAGACCAGAGTCCTTTCAACAAGATAATGGTTTGGTATATAATGTCATGACACTTTAAAAGTTGATTTCAATAAATACAGTACAACCAACAAAACGAAATGGTAGACGTTTTACTAGAATTAGACATAATGCGGTAAAGTTTGGCAGGTGCCGCGGAAAGTGTCCCCCCCTTTTTTTTTTCTTTTTTTTTTTGGGGGGGGGGGGGGGTCAAGAGTCAGTGGTATCCTATCCTGCTTCTTTTGACGAAAAGAATCTAAGGACGGAACCTTAGGAAAGTGGTAAGTGATAAATCAGCCCCAACCCCCAACCCGTCCCCCCCCCCCCCCGAAAAAAAGAAAGAATGCATGTTTTCACGAAAGGCGTAGTGAAATCTTTTTGATTCATTGAAAGATATCAAAACATTGATTGGCAATAAATTGTTGCATATTGACTAGCTACCAATAATGACTTGAAATGGTTATGGAGATATAAAACAGCTGATAAATCACTGACCAACAACATTATCTTTTATTTTTATCTCTGTGTATAGAAATCAATCGAAGAGTTCACAGATGTTGATACTATCCACTGATTGCCATAATGCACTACAATTATACTAATCTCAATGTTTTTTAAAAATATAAAACTCTCTGAGATTCCGTGATTTTCTTCTTCTAGGTCCGATTTCGATTAAATTCCTCCCATTGTTCCCATTATGATTAGATTGTTTGATTTCCCTTGACTAAGCTAAGTTAATTTACCCTTGTAATGAAATTGCTCGTTTTACGAATCAAATTTTCAGAGATTTCTGCGTATCCCAGAATCCACGCTTGGTTCAAAATCTAGTGTCTTACAGTACTGCTCTCGGTCGATTAGCTCTTTGGGGACGTTTAACATCAATCTTAAAGTTTCATTTCGGACAAAAATAAAATCATACGAAGAGATACTGAAAGATGACATTACATCGTGTCACAGGTAGTGTCTTTAGATGGGCTATAAAGTTCAAACCAAGACCAAAATTCCACTGAGTGTGTGCATTACTATTAAATGATATAATCATGGCATCTATTTGGAGAAAATATGCTTTCCGTTCATTTGAAGACATTTCATCTCTGTCCACAGCCTGATGAGTAAAGTTACCACATTCTGTAAGAATTGATTATAAGTGACCGTGCACCTCAAAACGAACATAAAGTCGCACACACTGATTTTGCATGAGGACTGAAAATAAGTGAAATGGGTCAACCTAGCCGAACTTGACCTTTTCATATTTTCTAAAAGAGCGGGTTTTCTTTTACATTATGCTAAAATTTGGTATCATAAAACGGGCAGGAAAGTGTGTTTTTTAGCAGTTTATCTCGAACATTTTTGGTAGAATAGTGTGATTAGGTGTGTCTTTAGAATCCCTTTTTCATTTCTGAAAAACCTTGTCCACACTCTTCACTTTCAACTCTAATAACCTTTGAAGAGATAATGCTACTGCTTTGAAAGTTGGCATTAATTATGGACAGAATGTGTTAATGAGGCATGCTTAATTTCAGTTTAATCTGATAATCCCTTCATTGTTGTCACTCTGGTGGTTTACTTCCTGTTTTTTGTCCCATTCATCGCACAGCCAGCACGGTTTGGTAAAGATTAAGCGCTTGAATAGACACTGTACTTCAGAGCCTCTTTTCTCAGTTTACACTTTTCCTGAGTTTGTGCTTTCTTTCCAATATTTAGATAGGTTAGGAGAGTCCATTTGATTTTAGTTATACATCATTTTAAAGCTTAAAGTCTGCTCTTTCAGAATATGGTCTTAACTAAAAATTCATGTCTGGCGATTTTTTGTTTGTTTTGAGGTACTTATGTTTTGTCCTATAGTAATACTCACTCTGGCGTTGAAGGAAGTATCTGGAATGTGAAGAGAAAGATTGAAATGGACAGTTACTGACTTGCAAACAGAATTGAAAGACATATTTTTACTTTAATAGATTAATGACCCAGTTACTCACTCCTGCTGGCAGAATTCTTAAGCCACAAGCAGGATTCTTTATAAGAAGTTACATGCAATGCATTTTTTTTTCTCATTAAGATACTAACACCAGTCCAGAGTCAAACGATACCATTTCAGTTATGATTTATAGTATTGATATAGCAAAACTTAGCTCCCGTAGTAGATGGTGAGATTTAAGCAAACTGGGTTCTATCCTTTTGGTGCTATCAATTAACTCTGAATGTCAGATTTTGTACCTTTTTTTTTGCAGACATTGTAATTCTCCCAAAATGTTTCTAAGAAGAACTTTAATATCTTTATAATATATATATATATATATATAGCTATACTTCTATAGAAAAACCAAGAAAAGTATGATTACACAGTATAAATGTTCTAATATGCAGGTCTTCTTGTATCTGAGCCAGGGACCAATCTAAATTCTAAAGTCTCAAGTGTGAAGGTTTTGCCGTAAAGGTTCGATCTATCCAAACGATACTCTTGAGAAAATGCAACGTACAGACTCCTCTCAATTCTACGTTAAGCATACCAGAATTCATAATTTCTTTTGTAAATGTTTTTAAAGGATCGAACTTTTTAAAAATCATTTTCTTGATTATCAAAGGCTTATTCATCCTATTAAAATGGCTAGTGATTTGTTGTGGAAGCCAGTGTATTGTGGAGAAATCTGCGATCATGAGGTATATTACGATACGTGTTCTCTTCAAAGTGAAAACTTCACAAGGCCGAATCAGAGAAATGACATGATGAAAAAAGGACAAGATTTGGTGGTTGTCAAAATTTACCATCTATTAACTATCAAACTCTTTTTTTTTTCTGAACTGGCCGCATCAGGCTTAACTGTACTATAACTATATTTCTTTTTCTTCCTTTTCTTCTTCTTATTCTTTTTAGTCTCCTGCTCACGTGCAGACTGACTGTCAAACTGGCTCACTTTCATTGGTCACTTTCCGACACACACGCGGGTGCACGTCACGAGACCGACACCCACGAGTCATACAGCCCACAAGTCATACAGCTAATAAGTCATACAGCCCACGAGTCATACAGCTCACAAGTCATACAGCCCATGAGTTCGACACTAAGCCAACAAGGCCCACGAGACCGACACACTGCGTGCCGTGTTGTATCTGTCGAACTCGTGGGCTGTTTTTACCTAGTGTCGAACTCATGGGCTTTATTTGCCTAGTGTCGAACTCATGGGCTATATGACTCGTGAGCTGTATGACTCATGGACCTGTTTTCAATGTCGAACTCGTGGGCTGTATGACTCGTGGATGTCGGTCTAGTAGGATGACCCCCACACACGCTGGGAGGTATACGTACCCCTGGACGAGGTGGAGCAGGTCTTGGACCAACAGGTTTCATACCCGTCGTCTGATCCCAGCCTTGGCCATTGTTAGAGACACACCCAACGACACTGTCGATGACGAAAGCGAGGACGAGCACGGGAACGATACGGGCCATGAGAGCCATTGTTCTTCAGCGATCTCCTTTTCAAGGAAAACAGAAAAAAAGGGTAGAAATCCTTGTTCCGCAAAGTTTTCAATCACTAGCACTTAGTCCTCATTGTTAACACATACCTCCGTGTATATCACAGGCTCTGCTTACGAACCATTGGTATAGATTCGAGTTGGCTTCTTCAGATGCTGAATACGCCTTAACAAAATTATACCATGGCATAGGCCGTCACATCTTTCTGGCTTTTCACATCCACATCGATTGCGCTTTCTCCCATCTATTAATTATTTTCCACCAGCAATTTCACTAACGGGCTTGAATTACCATCAATATGGACTATGTACCTGCACTTCTTTAGCACATGTCTCTTGAACCATGAAGGGCTTGGAGCACAGTAATTTCAAACTTCACTGGAGCGCCTACACCGGAGAACGTTTGGTTTACAGTGTGACTAATCCGTGCACCTAGTGAAAAGATCTTCATGTGTTGTGGTCACGACGTTACATTGCAATATCTGTTATTCGCATCGTTATGATATAATAATCATGGATCAAAACATATCAATTAATACAGGAGGGAACTCGGAAAGTTACAAGTTTTGAAAAACAAAACTTTTGTGATGTCCAAAATATAATTATGAAGCTGGAATCTCGATATAAAGGCTATAGATATTACAATACAAAGCATCGCAATGCCACTTGAATGAATAATGAATATAATTGTATACGTGAAGGACGAGAACATAATCCAATTTTGGCAGCGTACTGAGAGTAGTATAGTCGTGCATTTGACAGTTCCTAGTACAAATGAATCGACAGTATGTCATGTCCATAAGCTGATGGAAAAAAAAATCAACTGTAAATCCGGTTTCATGGCATGTTTTTGACAGAGTGTATATTATCATGGGACGAACTTGGAACGAAACTCTTGGTCGGTATTCAAGCATATCAATTTTGTTCCTGTCAAACAAGATGATTACTTTTCACTTTCGTTCTATTTTACTAAAGAATAATATTCTTATGATACCCAGTCCTTAGACAGATGTTCTTGAAGGTAGTTCATAACTAACTGTATGATCCTGTAACACGGCGACCAAGGAGGTACTGGGCGAGTAGTCCTACCTCTTTAATGCAACATTTTTTTTTTTTGGTATAAAAGCAACCCAGACCAGTATTTCACTTCAATCACTTAATACAGTGCAGTGTATCGATAACAAAACGATAAAACAAGAATGCGAGAGATTATTTAGCAGAGGGGTGAAGATATGGGATACCCCAAGATAAAACATGTTGGTTACAATTCATGTCATGTGTCATCAAGTATTTATTCATTCATTTTTTTACTGGCTCAAATATTACGTACACAGAATGGTGCCAATAGATATGCAACAGTCTTAATCAAATGAATTTGAAAACGTGACGTAAATGCAAAACATTGGCACATTCATACAGAGCTGAACGGAGACTCATCCCCCCCCCCACAAAAAAAAAGAAAAAAAAAGAAGAAGAAGAGAGAAACAAATACGAGGAATGACAGTTAGCGCCCTTACTGTTCACTCGGTTCTAGGCTGCCGTCATGTTGCAAATCAAAGCACCAAACCTTAAATGAGACCTCCGGATGATTTTCAGATTTGTACATTTGAACAACTATAAATTAGTTAAACTGAGTATAGAGTTAAGAATTTATAGTGACTGGGATGAGGAATGAGAATGTTTTGAAAAATTAACAAATTGCAATGAACAAGGATGATCACATGGCAGAGTCACCATAAGAATGCATGAGTTGGGGCTCAAGGAACCAGAACAAAAGAAGAAGGCATGCATAGATTATACACAGGTGAACTCGCAAGCAAGCGGTACTGTAATGGAATCACACTGCTACATTTCTGAAATATGTGAACCTCCTATGTCATCATCCTTGTTCAGTGTAATTTGTTTAAGGTCTTCCAAATTATTGTTTCTCAGCTCAAGAAGCACAGTAAATTCCACAAATCTATACATGGAGTTGTTGATTTACGTACTGCATGATGTGAAGTTATGAAAATCGTCTGGAATGTCCCTTTAAGAACAAGAGATGTTAACTCACCGCTTAATGCAACTCGATCGTCCGCAGATGAATAAATAAGATGTTTACAGTGGGTAAGATATGCCTTCGCGAAATTGTAGACACCCGTGTTGTGATAGAAGCGCATGGATCCAGCGCCGAATTTATATCAAGTCCGGATATTTTTTTTTCTTCTCCCATGTAAGAAAGTGTTGGCAATCTGCACATGCGCGCAATATGACGTCACTAACATCCTGGACTCAAGAGGGAAATCCTGACCAAATCGAGCCATGTGGTCACTGATTTTTAAGGCCGGAGTTCACGGTCGTGCTACCATAACAAGTGGGCCGTAATCCACGTACCAGCAGCTACGTCGTCGAATTCACGACAGAGTAAGTGTGTAAAAAACAACAACAACAGAAATAAAAGTTTGTTGCCCCATGTATCCTCGGAAAAGAGGAAGTCAGCCTTACTGTTTAACTTTCACTTTATGGAAGGTATCGCTTTGAGGGGTGATAGGTGAAAATACTTTCATTTCAGTCTCCAAAATTTACACCTCTGTCTCGTAGATATCCGATGATATCTTGACTCATCATCCAATATGTGGTGGTGCTGCAACATTAATCAGGAGATATATGTCCTGGACATCAAGGGGTTAACATCGTTGTTGTTGTTGTTGTTGTTGTTGTTGTTGTTGTTATTGTTGTTGTTGTAGTTGTTGTTGTTGTTGTTGTTGCTAAATACTAACATTTTTTTGCGACTTATCGAAGTCTATATATACAGCTTAGTGTCTGCTAGTGGGTTAAGGCAAGACCAGTTATAACAACATCTCTGAATCCTATAATAGTTTTATTTGGAATAAAATCATTATTGTGTCCATTATGATAATCATTATCATAACCACTACTACTACTGCTGATTACCATTTAGCATAATGATAGAGTGACATTAATGGTGGGATGGATCGTTAGGCGTTAACCGTTATAACGAACATGGTTATAACGAAATTCCTGTTACAATGAAGTGAAAATTCAGGCCGCAATATTTTCCGTTCTATTTTTTTTTTACTGTTCATTTGTCCGGTTACTAACGAAATTTCGATAAAACAAAAGAATACTGTTGGTCCCGAGGACTTCGTTATGACGGGAGATCACTGTATCTGTTCAATCAATTATGTTTCTCCGTCAGAACGTGGGAGCTCTAGTTTCCGGGATAGTTCACGGACGTGAGAATTAAGTCCCTTGCTGAAGGACTAGTCGACCTCTATATTCACTCAGCAAAAAAGAAAGTAAACGCTTTTTCAAGTTTAGATTTCTCATAGAATATATGGCTGAAAGCTAATGTATTATATAGCATATTGAAGGTAATTTAATTGGCTATCAACCTGGTAGGTCAACAAAATGGGAACTTTACGTTTGAGTGAATACCATTGTTTTTCTCTTCCAAGGCACAAAAGTAAAAATTGCAAAACTGAACAAATCGTCATTCATGCCTATGTGCTCTTCCATGGAACAATAAGAACAAACAACAAATTTCACACAAAAAGAAACATGATTTAAGTTGCAAAAATAAACCTTTGATCCCTGTGATATTTCTAAAGCCCAAAAGATCAATGAAGGCTAAAAATAATGGAGGAAAATAAAGCATCTTGCGTTAAATCTGAATTTAAATGAAATAAGAGAAGTAAAATTAACAAAAATGGTAGAAATTTGAGCTTTTTTTCAAATTAAGAAATTGAAAATAATGTTTGGTTCTTGAAATTGTCACATGGACTCTTAAATCACTGTAGAATAAAAGAAAGAAATAAAGAATTCAGCTTTTTAAAATCATCTTTATGCTTATCATTCCCTGTGTCATTTGAAGTTTGACTTGACAGAAAATTCTTATTTTTCCCCTTTATTTTCCCACTTTGTTTTTCTTAGAGGTTATACAGAGATAAAGAGAACAAAATCGTATTTTTCCTATTTCATTCATGTCTCTCATTTTGTAAAACTGGTCTTTTGTCTTCAATGTTATCGTGAAGGGCATTTGCAAATGAAAGAGAACATGTCAATTTTTGCAATTTTTGATTTTGTACTTTGGAGGACGAAAACGAATGTGCTCACTCATGCGTTAAATTTTCTTTTTAATTAACCCATTAGCTTAATAGCCAATTTAATTACCTTTAATATGGTATGTAACACATTGACTTTCCTAATAATCTTCTATGAAAAATATGACTTCGAAAAAGTGTTTACTTTCTTTTTTTGCTGAGTGTACAAAACAAGCAGTTTTCTGCACAACAACGTTTTGTGATGATGGTACTGCACAAGTACTTTGGAGAGATGCAGAGAATATTGACTTCTACTGTAACACTAAAGACATGTTCCTGATGAAACTATGAATCCTACGTAGGTACTCGACCTTACGCGATATCAATACACACCCTCTCACTTGAGTAATCGTCGGCAACTGGTTTGAGTACAATGCGATTTCTGAAGTTTGATGTCATGTTATTCAATGCATTAACTTGTGCGTAAATAGATCAATTTATTTAAAAACAAGATTATATTCATATGCTCGGAATCATAATATACTTTGTCGTGTATGTACGTGGTCACCTATGCTTTATCTCTATGTATTTACGTTTGTCTGTGTTAGATATAAAGAATTGCTGAATTTTGGTATGTTGTTCATGATGAAAGAAAGTATTTATATCTAAAACATGCAATGTGCGTTATAAAACACGTATGTGCTTCCATCTGTTATCTACACGTCTATACAGATCCATGTTAATTATATGCTTCATTTTTATCTATCTATCTATCTATCTATTTATCTATCTATCTATCATCTATCTGTCTATCTATCTATCTATCCATCTATCTATCAATTTATCTATCTATCCATCTATCTATCTTTTCTTCTATCTTTCTCTCTGTCCATTTGTCCATTGGTTTGTCTGTGTGTTTGTCTCTCGATAATCTGCAGACATTTACTCATCACAGCTTATTTTATTTTTTTCTTGGTAAGTTATTTCATAGCGTATTCCTTTATGTATTACGCTTTTACTGCCATTGTGTTTGTGATTTTGTTCTTATGAAAGTGAACGGACATCAGGTCTACACGGCAACAGTGGGGCTGTTCTCATTCAATGTTTTCAATGTCGGTATGGTATACAGGCAGCTGTTGCAGTTATTTTGGCAGTAGCCCAAAACGTCTTTCACAATCAAGTCGAACAGCAACACTGAAAAAAAAAAAAAACCCACAGGTGGCCCAACATTATAGTACAGCTTTACTTCCGGTTATTCTCTCATTTTTATATCCGGCATAACTTCGCCATTGAGTTGACTTTATCGAGAGAACTATCTCGTCCTCTCCCAGGCTTTCTTCCTCTAGACCTTAAGACTAGCGAGGTGGACTCCCTGACCATAATAATTATAATAAATGAAACCTCTTCAAGTCTTCATATATTGTGATCCTAATATATATATTTATATATATGCACATACATCTATGTCCCTATACATTTTCTGCACACATACACACACACACACACACACGCACACACACATATTATACATATATTCCTATTTTAACAAGAATATCAGTGTTATTATTATTTTCTCCCCTTTTTCCAGACAAAGGAAACAATGCAGAAAGAAGGCCAGAAGTAAATTGTTCTATTTTTATATTTTCTATGTTTGTTTTTTTTTTCATTTCAGTGATATGATTATGATTTTAAAAAAACTATAAAGCGAGGCGCGGGATATCATACCAAACTCGTAGCAGAATTTTTTCTTCGGTTTGGTAAGAGCAGCATTTCGCTATTGAATAGTGCACACCACGTGGTTCTCAATATACAAAATAATGTATATATATTATATATATGTACATTCAGCAAAAACAGAAAGTAAACACTTTTTCGAGTTTTTATTTTTCATAGAAGATTTTGATGAATATCCATGTGTTATATAGCATATTAAAGGTAATTTAATTGGCTATCAACCTAGTAAGTCAATAGTGGAGGAAATTTTATGCATGAGTGAACACATTTGTTTTTGTCCTCCAAGGCACAAAAGAAAAAATTGCAAAAATTGACATTTTATCTTTCATTTACAAATGCCCTTTAAGATAACAATCATTACAAAATACCAATTTAACACAATTAGAGATATGAATGAAATAGCAAAAAACAAGTTTTCATTCTCTTTATCTCTTTATAACCTCAAACAAAATCAAAGTGGGATACTAAAGGTGGAAAGGTGGAAAGGTGTCATCATGAGATAAATTCGAGAACCAAATATCATTTACAATTTTCCTAATTTGAGAAATAAATTCAAATTCCTACCATTTTTTTTGATATCGCTTCTTCTCTCATTTCATTTTCCTCCATCATTCTTAGCTTTTATTGGTCTTTTGGGGCTTCAAAGATATTATAGAGATCATAGATTTATTTTTGCAACTTAATTCGTTTTTATTGTGTTAAATCTGTCTTTTGTTCTTAACGTTACACAAAGAAAGAGCACTTACGCATGAACACTGATGAATGACAACTTATTCATTTTCGCAATTTTTACTTTTGTGACTTGGGAGAGAAAAACGAAGGTGTTCACTCATGCGTATACCTAAAGTTTTCCTTTTTATTGACCTACCAGATTGATAGCCAATTAAATTACCTTTCACATGGTTTACAATACATCAACTTTTAGCCTAATATTCTATGAGAAATACAAACTTGAAAAAGTGTTTACTGTCTTCTTTTTTTTTCGCTGAGTGTATATATATACACATGTATGTTTGAATGTAATCATGTATGTAGTTTTCTTCAATACACTGTACAGTGTACCGCATTTCCTGTAGGTTCTCATGTGGGTATTTACTCTCATAGAGAGAACCGTCTTTTATTAGATTGATTGAAATCACTCTAAGAGATTAACAAAATAATTTTTAAACTAATGTTTTCCTTTTTGTAACAATATATACATATATATGAATATATATCACGTAACATATGTATATATATATATATTTAAACGAATCAATTACATTTTAACAGGAAGAAAGTACGTTGAAGTCTTCAAATTGTTTTATTTTTATTTCTCAGATAATCACACGTTCATACATTGCTACATAAGCCTTGTATCAAATGGGTATAAATAACAATACGGTGAAGAATGTTTCAAAGATACGTCACAGATAGCAACTGTGCTCGACTGATCCACGTGGTTACAATAACCTCATCATCTTCCTTTCAAACTCGTACACTCAACTACATCACGAATATGAGAATTGATAAACAGCAGAGTACAAAATTCACTGATTTGATGTCTCAAGATTGTCATTTCTACTTCAATGAAAATATTCTTTAGAGGGAGAATCATTTTAACTTATATGAAACGAAAAGAAGCATTTTAGGTTAAATGAAACGAAAAGAATCTCTAATATCATAACTAAGTCGTAATCAATTCCCATGGCAGCAGCATTATTGTTATAATATTTTTATCGTCATCAATACAACTACATATAATCATCATCTCAGCAAGCGTTTTATATCTCCTTCCTTTCTCGCTGTCTCTGACCCTTTTTGTTGTTGTTTTTGGTGTTCACTGAAGCAAACTGACAACAAAAAATGATACTGTACTGAAACCTAGTTGTCATCCCTGTGTGTTCCGTGTTCCTGTGTGCTTGTGTGTATTAATACGTGTGCGTGAGGAATGAGCCACGAAGATGGGAAATATCTCTTTCCCACTTCCCTGTTTATGGATTGATGAATAACAATTATTGTATCAGGTGGATATACTGTATGGGTACAATAATAATCCTTTAGCAGGATATAGACCACTTGGACTATTCAGAATATACTTTCATTACAATGGACGCCGAAGTCGTTCGTAAGGTAGGCCCCGTGGGCCGGGGATAGATCTATCTGGGATAGATCTATCTGGGATAGGTCTATCGGGGATAGTTAAATCGGGGATAGGCGCAGGCCCTGCGGGTACTCCCGTAGAAGGTCTGAGCTCGGCCAGGGAGAGCATACCGTCGCCTGCAAGAAGTTGAAATAACGACAAAATAATGGTTAGATAAACGAAGGGGCAGATACAAGAAATTTGTTGCGGAACTCACATTGAGGTTATATAATCGGTCATATCAATTCTTTTTAACTATTCCGTAACTGATCAATACAGTAAGTTGTACAACGTATACAGGACTAAATACAACGTCGTTGGTCATGATGGTACACACAGAGAAATTAGGGTTCTATTAGGGTTCTTATTTTCACCCTACGAGCAAATCTAACTACGTGGCACCTTATAGGGTTCGGGATGGATGTAGGGGTGCAAATCCGAACCCTAAAGGGAGCCAAGTCTTAAGGGTTCGAATTTGGAACCATTCCATAGTCTTTCCCGAAAGCTGACATGTGGGTGTTGAATGGTGTTTGCTTAAAATGCCACACTATTTTTGGATATTATCGTATATTTTTATTTGAAAATATAACTACACGTTGTTAAAGATTAACAGTGTCATCAGTAATACTGTACTAAAAAAATTACTACTTGAATTAAACATTTGTTTTTTCTTCTCGAACCGGGATCAAGAATATCATTTCAATGACGTTATCATAGAGAGAAAGCAAACGAGTACAAGTACACGTATTATGCGTGCACGCGTGGACCGTTGAGCACTTGGTCAATGGCAAAGCTAAAATTGCATGCGCACGCCACGCCGTAGGTCGCGCGGTATACGTACGTGCATACTACTGAAGTGCCTCGTTTGGAACGGACAGACGACCGTGAGGTTGGGGTGATGAATTAATCTTTTTGATGAGCCAAACGTTGTGAGTAGATAATTGTACTGTAATTCCGTTGAAACTATTTCACAGTAATCGATGATGATATGTGTGAATTATGCTCATAGAATGCTGAGTGGTGAAAACTGATGCGAAAGAGTTGTATCGAGGTACATGTGTACTAACATGTCAGAAGTGCGATCATACCTACAGTAAAGCATAGCGAATAAGTCAATGAAAGTGCACGGTAATACGGAAAGCCTCAACCAAGGTACTAACTACGACCAACAGCCCCAAACGCATAGCGTAATTACGCTATGCGCATGGGGCTGCTGGACGCAGTTACCAAGGTATGTACGTAAATAGGTGACCGGATATAGTCGCATCATTTTCGTTAATGGGAATTATTACGTTTGAGCCGAGTTGAGGCTCAGTTGGATATTGGTTTCTGTGAAGTTGACAGAAAGAACGATGTATGCATGTATGGTGTGCCTAATGAAGAAAAATAGTGTTCCTGGTTCATTTAGGAGAATTTAAGACTTGTATGAAGATTGAAGTCAGAAAATTTAGGTTGGCCTTAACTCCTTGTTGTCTATCAATGAAACTAGAATGTGTGTTATAAATTAGCAGTGCCATAGTCACAGAGCATAAGCAATGATACACGATATGTGAATTTAGATAATATCCACTGGAGCAGTTGCATGTGCTAGACATGACATAAAATAAGTCACACAAACAAGGTATGTAATGTAAACGGTAAATCACTTCAGAAGTACAACCACTTGATCCCATACTTTAGCAGGTAGATACATGTAGGCCTATTCCAATATTGATTGTATGTTGAACTTTGTTTTATTCAATTACAGGTTGAACCTTGCTGATCCATGCTGATGCATGGTGTTAGCTTGATCTCATACTGGGCCAAAGGGACCTGTGTTTGATTGATTATTTATCATCGAGTTCACTATGCATCAAGTTCAATAATGGTCTTCAGGATGAGTGATGCAGGTCAACCTCGAGAGACTGGTGAGCCATATAGGATGCCAGAGCTGGAGATGGAAGATGTTCAGGATGTCAATCCTGGTTCCTCGTTGAGTCAGTGTGGAAGCCATGACAGATCTTCTGAGAGTGATGGCCTGAAGTGCATACTATTTGGCAGCTGAAGCAGCTGCTATAGAAACGCATCAAAAACTAGAGCTCGAGGAGTTTCGACTTATGCAGCGTAAGATGAGATTAGCTATGAGACCAAGCTGCAGGTTGCTGAAGCAGAGGAGCAGATATACCTTGACTACGAGAACAAGAAGTTGGGAGTCGGCTTTCCTGTGAAAGCAGAGGATGAAACCTTGCTGTATCCAACTGAATGCGCCAACCAACCAGTACACACGAGTACACCGATTTCCCTGACTAGAGAAGTAGCAAAAAAGTTATTTTCAAATTTTTTTTGACTTTTAGCAGATATAGTCCAAAAGCCAATAAGATCATCAGCATCATGTAGTATCCCTGAACCAGGTTTGATGAAAGCCCATCAATTTTTCCGTAGATACATCCGTACAGACCGGGAGACAGACAGGCAACCAGAAAACATATGCCTCCGGCACCATTCAGGGCGGAGGCATAATAATGAGACTCCTATAATATGTCATGTATGTTTAAACCATATAAAATTTGAGACGGGTCACATTGAATCTCCCCCCTCCCCCCCCCCCCCCCATTAGAATTGCTAAACACCACGGCTCTAGAAACATCTTTCCATTTTAATCCAGAAAGTAATCGACTCCCTGTTTTTAGCCGAGGGTGAGCATGAAGCCACTCCATGAAATGAAGATTAGCATTTTTTCTTTTGCAAAATGTATGTGAAAATGTTTAATTTCATAGATAATGATAACTATTTATTCTGTCTTTTAAACTGTTGTCAGGTTATTCCCTTTCTTAGAATGCAGTGGCCTTGAATATTTACAAGAATACTCTAAAGAAATATATAATAGAAAAATACAAGAGAACGAACTTAAGAGAACTTGACTTCTATTCACTTTTATCTTCTTTTTTTTTTGGGGGGGGGAGGGTGGATTATGGATGAAAATATGAATCTGCTAATGGATATAAAATACTCAAAGTATGCTTTCCATTATATTTCATACTACATGGGGTTAGTTTGTATTGTTCATATTTTAGATATTTCTTCACCATCGATAGCCTCAGTGCTTCAACAACACCTGCACACTTTGAATTGATTGTTTAAGTAGAGAACAAACAAAAAATAAGTCGCCTGATGTTTTTTGTAGTAGACAGCCACACAATGTATGTCAATTTTGGGCAATCTCTGGCAATGCAATGTCATAAGTGGAGTAGCTTTGTGACACTTGACAAAAGCATGATTTTCTCACAAACCCTTTATGTATAATATAAGGATTGAAAAATAGAGTTTGTTCAAAACCTGAGAAAACTCAACATATCATATCTACTTTTTTTGCATATAAAAAAACACTGGACTTCACTCTTTAAGAAGGCAGAAACTATTATCATTGCCCTTACGTCAGTGACTTGTCGAGGAAATGTGCATGTTTTTCCTAAGAGAAAAGAAATGTGAAATTCTCTTTAGGTTTTCCTTGAATTGTTCTACGCATGCGACTGCACAAATGATTTAAAGATTATTAACTTTTGAATTGAATGTCCGCTTTTCAATTTTTTTACTGATGTGTTCTAATCGTATAAGCCAGTTCGGGGTACCAGTTTGAGCATGTGCGAAAAAAAGGTTATTTGTACCGAGAGACAGGTTTTTTTAATTTCACTGAGATAAGCATCTGTAATGCTAGGATTATTCATGGAATCCTTATAAATGGTGCCTGCCAGTACATCCACTTGACAGCAAGCCTGGTATTTGGCAATGTTAACACACAAAAAAAGTTTGTGACATATTCAAAACAGCACTTGATAAAATAGATGATTCCCTAAGTGTTGACTGACGAACCATACTGGTCACTTCATCTACACTGGTTAGGTTCATTCTTTCTTTGAATATGAGTTCCATAAATGGCTATGGTGGGCAAGCTGCTGCATTATGTCACTTTGAGTTGAGTGAAGTGCCTAACCAACTGAGAAAAATGAAAGGTCATTTGTACCTTTGTGCACATGAGCTATCTCCGGACTGGCTTATTGCAGCGCATTCACTCAATCCACATGTAGGTCTATATGAAGGTGGACTTGCCCTCTAACTCTGATTATAATTTTAAGCTTTCTTTAAGTAGGTTGTATAAAGTGCTAATATATTTGTGTAAGGTTTGGTGAAAATTAAGTGTTAAAATGATTGGAAGAGTTGTGAGACTGTATACATCAACACTTGAGGTATTTCTCATGCATGATCATAAATCTGTAAAATATTAATGGTAATAGTAATAATGATAATAATGATGATAATGATAATAATAGTAATAATAATATATTTTGCTCCTGATCATTATGCTTGTGATGGTGCCAATACCAATACCTGCTTTATGAATGTGAAAAATCGACTGCTCTTTACAATATTTTGAATGTTGGGGCTAAACTGCATACATTGTGTAATTATATTTATGGTCTACTGAGTACAATGTGCTTCTTGTTTCCATCGCTTGAAAAAAAAAAACCCACAATGTATCAAAAAATTTGTTTTTAAACTTGTCTCACAAGACATATTCCTTCCTCTTTATGTCCAGTTTGTAATACCACTGATTGGTTAACCTTATTTTCCCTTTCTGAGTTAACATTTTCTTTGGAATTGTTAATGTTAATTTGATGCAATGAAAAGTGTTTTCAGATGTGCTATTCTGCCCAAGATTTATAGCTGGGACATATCTTTAGCTGTGTGCATAAAAAAGTAACCAAATTTAGATGTGCATTCTTCATTTTTTTATTCTTTTTTCACCTTTCTTATCATTGGTGTAATTATATATTAAAAACAAAATGTGAAGTATACTAATTGTATAATGGGGCACATTTGCAAGCTCTCAAGCTTGGAATTGGATGGAATATGTCAGTACAAGTAGTGAGTTTCAAATATATATGACAGAACTTTGCCATACCCTTCATTGTTTTGGCAATAACTTGTGTACCAGAAATCAGAGTTGACATATCGCTGTTAATGTCTAAGAGCGTCATAAAGGTGCTTTTGATTACCGTAAGATGTACCGGTAAATTCAAGGTGCATATCTATGATCCATTCTAGAAGTAGAAGGACAATGTGAAAGATATTTGTCACATAGTTTACTATTACTCTGCGCAAGCTTCAGGGATTTTTTGAATAAAAAGAATTAGTGCTTTTTGTCAATGTGGTAACTTCCTTTAAAAGAAGAAAAGGTAATCATGTGATGGAAAGAACGAATATTATTTTTCTTATTCAATGCACTGACCAAATTTCATACATTTTTGATTTACATTGCCCTTTTTATGACAAAATATGCATCTCGTATTAGAATTTGTAGAAATACAATGTATATTTCATGTTCAATTTAAAGTAAACCATGAAAAAGAAAATCGCTGTTAACTTGTCCCTCTTCCATGAGACATATATTAAAATGTTAATAATCTATATGTAAGTGTGCACTGTATTCATCATGTTTATGTTCTATTTGTTGTTGAATTGAAGTCTCTGACTTCAGTTTTCGAAAGATTGTGGATTTAATTGACTGAGAAACTGTGTGTAAATCTACTGTATGCATGCTATTTTGCTTCATGTCTGGAGTGTTACCTTAGTTAATTGTGAAGTCAGTTAAGGCATCCAGTAGACCTTAGGTAATTGTTTGTGAAGTTAGTGAAGGCATCCAGTATATAATTATTTTGGTTTTAACAAAAAGGTTATAATTTTCACCATATGGGGTGCAGAAAGGTAACCCTATATAGAGACGTGTGCAAATTGTATTGCATCCTATATTGCGGTGACTTTATCACCCCATAGGGTGCAAAATTACAACAATAACAATATGAACCATAATGGGTGCAGGTATGAGGTGCAGAAGAGGAACCCTGTATAGAGGTCTATATTTGCACCTTTTTGGGTGTTGAATATAGGGTGCTAAATAAGAACCCCCCAAAATAGAACCCTAAATGGAGCCGCTGGTGTTACAACGATATGAACCAGAAAGGGTGCAAATTTGCACCTGAATTTTTGTTCACCCTATGGGGTGCAGAAAGGGAACCCAATGGAGGGGTGCAAATATGCACCCCCAAAAATAGAACCCTAAATGGAGCCGCTGGTGTTACAACGATATGAACCCTATTGGGTGCAGAAAGGGAACCCAATGGAGGGGTGCAAATATGCGCCATATATGGTGTTAAATATAGGGTGCTAAATAAGCACCCCCAAAAATAGAACCCTAAATGGAGCCGCTGGTGTTACAACGATATGCACCCTCTAGGGTGCAAATTAGAACCGTAATTTCTCTGTGTGTATGATAATGCATGCTTGACAAGTAAGCAGCCCTGTCTCGTATCCTATGCCAAGTAGTGCATATACAGTTGCCCTATTAAGTAACTTTTTTGCCGTTTTTCCATTACATGTATTATAATGTTTGTGTCTGCGCGACAGAGTTTTTTGTTTTGTTTTTGTTTTTGTTTTTGTTTAAGCTGAAGAGGAAGGGGAGTGAAGAAGGGACAGCTTTACCATTTGTATCGTAGTTAGCGACCATCTGGGTGAAAAGCGCATCCCACTCTGCGCTGCTAACCAGGCCGTCATCGTTGTTGTCGATGAGGTTGAAAGTACTACTCAAAGAGAATGTGGACGACAAGCTGTGGGAAGAAAGAAGATGACATTGCGCACAATCAAATACTAGTACAAGTTTGGACCGCAGTTCTTTCAAAAAAAAAAAAGAGACAAGTTCACCTTCCTAGACATATGGATTGAGTGAATGCGACAATATTTAAAGAACACATCAGTGAAAGTTTGGGGAAAATCGGACAATCCGTTTAAAACTTATGAATTTTCTAAAGAATCTGCGCACCCCTATACGGCTTGATGAGAAGACTACTACAGCGTATGATGTTACATGCGAAGAACAATATAAGGAAAATAAAAAGAGAATTTCACAAAACTTTAGCACATTTTTTCTTCGACTTATCACTGACGTATATGTTTAGGGTAACATTTTTCCCTTTTCCTTCTGAAAGAGAGAAGTCGAGTGTTCTATTGTTCTGCGAGAAAAGTGAAAAAAATGTTGAATTTTCTTTATACTTTCTTTATATCGTTGTACACATGTGACATCACACGCTATAGTAGTCTTCTCATCCAGCCGTGACTGAGCAGAAACTTCAGAAATTCATAATTTTTTAACGAATAGTCCAATTTTCCTCAAACTCTCACTGATGTGTTCTACTGATATTGCTGCATTTACTCAACCTACATGTCCATGAAGGTGAACTTGTCCTTTAACTGTAGTATCAGGTGATGGTTCGTTATTATAATACAGTGTAGTACAATGACACTTTAAAGGGCTCGTATACATGTAGTTTCGGTTGAGACCAAACTTCAGGTTTCTGGCATTTTTGGTGAGATAATGAGAAATCTCTAATGAAATGTGAAAGAGTATGTAATTCCAAGAGGATTTCAACGTTCATTTTTGATGAAAATTGGTTTTGAAATGGCTGAAAAATCCAACGCAGAGCGATCCCAATAAAAGGTGGATCGCTTTGTTTTACTTTACTTTTTTAATGTCTAAGCCATTTTATAAACCGATTTTCATCAAATAAACTTTGAATTCCTTTTAGAATGGTGTGTTCCGCACTATTTCATACGTGGTTTCTTGGTATCTCTCAAAAAGTTAAATGCCAAATCCTCATCTCAACCGATAGGGCCTAGTATACCACCCTTTTACGTTGATGTTCAAAATCCTGCCCCATAGACGGCAATTGCGTTTTTATCTAAAGAGAAAATCAACCAAAAAATATATGAACTTCAAGAGAAAGAGAAAAATATCCCCCACAGAACGATACAAAAATGACAAAAATTGGATAAGAAATAAAGGACACAGGCAACTTTGAATATTCACATTTTTAGAAAAAAAAAATTTAACCAGTCCTTACGAATATTCAAATGAGAGAGTTGATGATGTCATATCCTCATAATTTTTCTTATAATTATGTTGTGTATAAAATTCGGGAAATTGTATTTTTTTAGCTAATACAAGCACATGAAACCATGTTTTCATACCAAGATATATCATAGTTAACATTGTTGTTTTTTTTTGAGTAGTCTTAAGGCAAGCTTTATATTCATGCAGCTGAAATATAAGATTTTTGTCAATTCTGTTTGTGAAATTAAAGAAATAAGAAATCGTGAGTGCATGAGATAAGTTACCAAGTTCAGTAAGAATTGATTGTATGAATGATTCTCAGGTGTTTTCTATCAATACTCACTCTGGCGTTGAAGGAAGTATCTGAAATGTGAAGAGAAAGATTGAAATGGACAATTACTGACTTGCAAACAGAATTGAAAGACATATTATTTTCCCTTACAAATGACCCAGTATAGCTAACTCCTGCTAGCAGAATTCATTCATTCATTCATTCATTCATTCATTCATTCATTCATTCATTTATTCATTCCTTTCATTTATCCATTTCCAACAGAAACATATGAGTATTCTACAGAAATTGAATACATGAATTTCATCATTATACAAAATAAAGGATAAGTTTACAAAGTATTGTAAGTATACGGATATGCTGGAAATGAGGGAGGAATGCTAAAAAGCAGTGCTTATAGGGTGCATCCCCCACACGTAATACAACAAATGATACGATTGATTGACTGATATTCATAAAGTGGAAAAACAAAAGAAACAAAGACACGGACACCTGTAACTAACCTAAGTAACCCAAAACAAACACCCTGAACAAATTCCTATACCCTTAGTCGCTGTCATGCCGGAAGTGAAAGGAAAGAAAGAGAGAGAGAGAGAGAGAGAGAGTGTGTGTGTGTGTGTGTGTGTGAGTGTATGTGTTTGAGTGTGTGTGAGAGAGGAAGAAACTTATTATGTGGAGTGAAGATAAATGACAATAAAGAAAGAAGACCATAACAGAGGTAGTGGATGGATGGAGCCGCTCAGCCGTGATCTAAAATATATATATATATATATATATATATATATATATAAAGTTGGATTTTCCAATTCTTTGCAACCATTAAAGGATCAACAAAATATCACGATTTCATAAAGTTAATACACAAAATATCAATTTTCATGATGATATTTAGATAAATTCTTATAGCTGTTCAAGATTTTTTTTTCTTCAAATTATTCTTAAAATAACTTAAACTTGTGGACGCCAACCAAATAAACATTGTGTTAAACAGTCCTAGTTAAAGGTAAATGGAATTCATCAGAGTGACGAGTCGGATATATATGGAAGGAACGGTTTCTCGCAAACATTCTGGTGAAAACAGACGGCAACAAATTATTATTGAGTTTGTACATAGATTGGCCAAGATACTCTCCGAAGCCAACTTTTCAACAGAAAAGTTACAATACATGCCACTTAGGAAACACAAATGTACTATTTTTTTTGTTATCCGTTTTTCACCCCTTAAAAATAATTCCATTAGATTTCGTATCTTATATATATGCACTAGGACAAAATTTAATATACTCATACACTTTCGGATCCCTTTGTCTGACACGCCCTTGTTGACTCATATCAAAGTATTTGAAAAATATATCTGTGTATCAAAATCCAACAAGGATAACCTTGTATTGTACGGAAAAAAATAATTCACCCGTTGACAAGGAATCCTAGTGTAAAAAAAGCAGAAAGAAATTCAGCACACACACAATCAAACGTCCAATTTTATACCCTTCCTTATCCCTTTTCCCGTATGCCCCTGATACATAACAGAAATATATGGAATATCTTGATTTATTCGAAACAAAGGATACTCCAAAAAATAATATCTATGTTTACTTCAAAACTGTCTAAACTATTCAGCAATATTAGTGTCTATTATAATGTGAATTGCCGGTAAAAGAAGAAGGAAAATTACGAGAAAAGAGAAGAGAAGAAAAAGAACTCTCCTACTGGCAAAAAAAAAAAAAAAAACTACTGGCAAAAGTCAACATTACGTCGACCACCTTACAGGCATTGGTAAAAAGCAGTGTAAGACAGAAGAAGAAAGCGAAAAAAAGTAGCAGAGATGACAGATATTGCTAAAGATAAAAGCAAAGAAACATCACACTCTTGGAGGTAACCCTCCCGATAACAGAAGCACCTTTGTCAGCTAGGTTCTCCATCTATAGGTTTTACATCGAAATGTCAAATTGCATTATATAGGTGCCTAGAGTATGCAAGATGTTCTTTGTCACATGTGCTTTAATGAGAATTTGGAAATAAATGAAATTAAATGAAATTAGATGAAATTAAATGAAAAGCAGATGTGAATATTTACTTGTGATGTGGTTACCAGCAACAGGCATATCCGAAATGGCATGCCGAGTGGAAAGAGCAGTGGATAATAACAACGAAGAGGACTTTGGAAGAAACTAAGCTATTACTGAATACATACAACATTTTATCAACACGTCATACTCAATGGACTCTTCACACGTTTTCCGACACACATTTATTAAACCCATGTATTATAATATACAACACTTTTAACACTTTAGAAATTATTAATTTCTCTCATTATGATACTAGCTACTGTCCATAACAAAACAATACCATTCTGTTGTTTTTTCTTTCAATTATGCTTTATTGCAGGTTTTCTCAAGTCGCATATTGCTTTACTGTGCTTTAGAGACGTTTCTTTCTCTTTTTATTTATTTGTGTGTGTGTGTGTGTGTGTGTGTGTGTGTGTGCATCACGTATACAGACTATCAAACTGGCTCTTTCATTGGTTACTTTTTATGATACACACGTACCCCTGGACCAGGTGGACCGGGCTTTCCCCATGGATTGATAGGTGGACCAGGTTGGTCGGGTCTTCCCCCCGTCTGATCCCAGCCTTGGCCACTACTAGAGGCACACCCAGCGACACCATTGACGACGAAAGCGAAAACGAGCACGGGGACGATACGGGCCATGAGAGCCATTGTTCTTCAGCGATCTTAAACAGCAAAGAAGAAGGAGGAAATGGTAAAAATCCTTGTGCCGCAAAGTTTTCAACCATTTGCATCACCTACCTCCGTGTATTATAGGCTCTGCTCACGAGCCATTGGTCGATTGGCGTGATCGGACGCTAAACGTCGATTGCGCTTTCTCACGTTTGTGATTTTCCTATTTTGTTAATCATTTCCAACAAGCAATTGATTTTACCGATGGGCTTGAATTACCTCCAATATACCTGCACTTCTTTGGCACATTGTCTTCTTGAACCATGTATAAAGGATTTGGAGTGCAGTAATTTCAAACTTCACTCAGGCACCTGCATGTACTGGAGAACGTTTGTTTTATACAGTGTGACTGTTCTGTCCACCTCTATGGCCACCACGTTGCGTTGCAATATGTTTTTTTTTTTTTCACCTATAAGCTATTCGCATCATATATGGTATATCATATATTTCATATAGTATATCTTATTATTTTTGATCAATGTATTTCAATCAATGCCGGAGGGAACGCGGAAAGTTGCACGTTTTGAAGAAAGAGAAACTTTTGCGATGCCCATACCACAACCATGTAGCTGGAATTTCGACATAAAGGCTATAGATTTGTCATCAAAGCATCACACAGCATCACAATGCCACTCAAATCAATATGGAATACAATTCAGTGTATACATAAAGGACGAGAACATCATCTAATCGTGGCAGCGTACTGAGAGTAGTATAGGCATGCAACTGGCAGTTCCTCGTGTAAGATTAAAATCCATTTACTGTAAGTCAGGTTTTGTGGCATATTTTTGACAGAGTATATTCACAAGGCACGGACATGAAATGAAACTCTTGGTCAGCGTGCAAGCATATCGATTTTGTTCCTGTTTAACAAGACGATTACTTTTCAAGTTCATCTCCAACTCAAATCAAAGAGCCAAACCCTACGAAAACGAGACATTAACTCACCGCTAAGATGCAACTCGTGCGCGGATGAATAAATCAGATGTTCACCAGTGGGTATAAGGCCGTGGCGAAATTGTAAACACCCGTGTTGTGATGGAAGCGCATGCATCCAGTGCCGACTTTATATCAAGCCCGAATAATATCATATGTTTTTTTTTCTTCTCATGTAGGAAAATGTTGCCGATCTGCGCATGCGCGCAGCATGACATCATCAGCATCCTGGACTCAAGAGGGAAACCCTGACCAGATCAAGCGATGTGGACACTGATTTTATTTTTCTTAACGACCGGAGTTCACGGTCGTGCTACCATAACAATTAGGGGGACGTCCTCCGCCTACCAGCAACTACGTCACCGAATTCATGACAGAGTAAATATGTGTAAAGAATAAATAAGAAAAAAAAAAAAAACCTGCAACGACAGAAATAAAAGTTTGTCACCCCATCTATCCTTGGAAAAGAGGAAGTCAGCCTTACTTATTTAAACTTTCACCTAAAGAAAGGTATCCTTTTGAGGGGCGAGAGCGAATAGACTTTTATGTCAGTCCCCAAAATTTTCACCTATAATCTAGTATAAAGGTGCGTGATAGTACTTTCACTCATCATCCGATATGTGGTGGTGCTGCAACATTAATCAGGACCAAAAGCTAATCATCACTGTCGGCAAACTGGTTGCACACAGTTTCAATAGCATCTACATGTATGTCCCAGGCCTCAGAAGGTTAAAATTGTTATTGAATGTGTTTGTTGTTGTTGTTATTATTGTTGTTGGTTTGTTGTTGTTGTTGTTGTTGTTGTTGTTGTTTATTCCTTCTATATGCCAAGCGGACAGATACACTGAGCACTACAAAATCAGAGAAATGATTGAGAAATTTGATGCTTCATGACTCTTGGCTTTCATTCATAACAGTAAACACCTTCTTTGATTTGACCACAACCAGTCAAATCATTCTTCAAGACAATAGGCCTATTATGCGCTTAGATAATTATGTGTGTTATCTAGATTAGAGAGGGGAGGGAAATACAGGGGGAGAGTTAAAACAGAATAACGTTCTCCTGTTTCCTACGCCCTCCCAAAAGATTTATTTTGCCGCGAAATCGTTCTTTCACGAACTGTCTGCTCCAATCAAATACGTTTTCACTATCAGACGTGTCAACTAGCTTCCGGGATAGTCACCTGACGTGCATGAGTTAAGCCCCTTGATCAAGGTCTAGTCGATTAACCCTCCCTGTCGACCTTCGACCTCTACATACAAAACAAACAGTTTCCTCTACATACAAAACAAACAGTTTTCTGTACACACAAAACAAACAGTTTTCTGCACAACAAAGGGTCCTCAGTGGAAAAACATAGGCCTACCCTTACCGCACTCACACTTCAAGATCTCTATCTATTTCTATTTAATGGCACTTACGTACTTCCGGGTTAAAAAAAGTGTGCGGGCCCAAAGTGATGACACCTTATGTATTCCTTTGTATGGTACACAAAAAGTGTGGGGGCCCGAGCCCCCGCGGCCCCCACGGTTCCGCCGGCCATGTACTTTAAAGAGATACAGAGAACAATATGACTTCTGCTGCAACACCAAATGTTCCTGATGCAACTATAGACTAGTACCTTTACAGGTATTCGACCTGCAGCGAAATCAACTAGAAATATCACTGAAGGTGATTAATACCCCCGCCCCGTGACGACAGTCTTACCCAAGGAATGATCTTTCCTTGATCTTCTGCCATTTAAATGCCGTTACCATGGCAACGCAGCTTCCGACACGTCCGAAAAATATGTCTTGCACATCTTCCCACCAAGACTATTGTGTGTGCCACATTTCATAAGCTTAACTGAGGAAGTAGTTCAATCCACAAGATCTTTCCTTGATCTTCCACCATTAATATGCCGTTACCATGGCAACGCAGCTTCCGACACGTCCAAAAAATATGTCTTGCACATCTTCCCACCAAGACCAATGTGTGTGCCACATTTCATGAGCTTCAGTCGAATACAGAGGAAGCAGTTCAATCCGCAAGATCTTTCCTTGATCTTCTGCCATTTATATGCCATTACCATGGCAACGCAGCTTCCGACACGTCCGAAAAATATGTCTTCCACATCTTCCCACCAAGATCAAGGTGTGTGCCACATTTCATAAGCTTTGGTCAAAAAACTGAGGAAGTAGTTAAATCCGCAAGACCTTTCCTTGGTCTTCTGCCATTAATATGCCGTTACCATGGCAACGTACTTTCGAGTACTGTCAAAAAATGCGTCTTGCACATCTACAACCAAAGGCACACATCTGTACCAAGTTTCATGGAAATTGGGCAAAAACTGAGGAAGTAGTTTGCAACACAAAATTTTCCATCATTTTGGCTCATAATATGTGAGCTGTTACCATGGCAACATACCTTTTGTCACTGTCAAGAAATGTGTCATGCTGACCTATATCCTAAGACAAACATTCAATATGAATTCCATGAGAATTGGAAGAACACTGATGAAGCAGTTTTGCCATGAAGCATTTTGCCCTATATTTTACCAATAACATGCCGTTACCATGGCAACGCACTTTTTGCCACTGCGGAAATATGTGTCTTGCACATTAACATATTCAGATGAACATCTGTACCTAATTTCATAAAAATTGATCAAAAACTGTGGGAGGAGTTCGCGACGCAAGATTTGTACCCATTTTTGCCCATAATATGCCGTTACCATGGCAACGTACTTTTGGGTACTGTCAAAAAATACGTCTTGCACATCTACAACCCAAGGCACACATCTGTGCCAAGTTTTATGGGAATCGGTTGAAAACTGAGGAAGTAGTTCGCGACGCAAGATTTGCAACGGACCGACCGCCCGACCGCCCGACCGACCGCCCGACCGACCGCCCGACCGTCCGCTGATTCCTATATACCAGTACCCCCTTCAAACTTCGTTTGGCGGGGGTATAATAAGGATTATACACCGCCTCACTTGAGTAATCGTCGACAACTTCTTGAGTATACAATACGATTTTTTGAAGTTTGATGTCATTAATTTAATGCATTGATTTATGCGCAAATAGATTAATCGATTTAAAAGCAAGATTACTATTCGTATGTTCGAAATTATGATACAATACTTGATCGTGTATGTACGTGTGCATCTATGCTTTATCTCCGCGTGTTTTTGTATGTCTATTTAGATATAAATCTGAATATTGATATGTTGTTCATGCTTTCAAGTATAAGTAAAAGAAAGTATTTATTTCAAAACATGCAATGTACATTATGAAACACATAAATGCTTCCATTTCCTGTCTACACGTTTACCGATCCATGTTGTTTACGTGCTTCATTTTTATCCATCTATCTATCTATCAATCAATCAATCTATCTATCTATCTATCTATCTATCTTTCTTTCTTTCCTTCTCTCTATCCACCTGTCTATCGATGTATGTGTTTGTATGTTTGGCTCTAGATAATCTGCAGACCTCTTCGCGCCATGACTTACGTTTTACTCCCTAAGTTTGTAATTTTGCTTTTAAAAATGTGAACGGACATACAGTCTAAACAGAAGCAGTGGAACTATACTATCATTTTTTTCCTTCAAATGTTTTCAATGTCGGTATGGTAACAGGCAGCTGTTGAAGCCATTTTTGGCAGTTAACTAAGCGTCTTTCACAATCATGTCGACATCAACACTGAAAAACCACAGGTGGCGCAACATTATAGCTTCACTTCCGGTAGTTCTCTCATTTTTATATCCGGCATATCCGGCATCTCATCATCTCCCAGGCTCTCTTCCTCTAGACCTTAAGACCAGCAGAGCGAGGTGGACTCCCTGCTTAGGCCATAACATTATGTTATATACATTGAACCTCTTCGTATATTTATCCTATACATATATAGATATACTATGCACATATATCTATAAATCTATACATGTATGTACACACACACACACACACACACACACGCACGCATCTACACACACACACACACACATATATATATATATATATATATATATATATGTGTGTGTGTGTGTGTGTGTGTGTGTGTGTATGTGTGTGTGAGTACATGTTTCTGATATATCTATATATGTATTCCTTTTTTTTTTAATAAGAATGTCACTGTTATCATTATTTTTTTCCCTTCTTCCAGACACAGGAAACAATGCAGAAAGAAGGCCAGAAGTTAAATTGTTCTATTTTCTGTTTTTTTTTATATTTTTCTGTTTTTTTTTTCCTTTTCAATGATATAATTTTGATTAAAAAAATCTAAAAAACGAGGCACGAGATATCATAGCAAACTTGTAGCAGAATTTTGTCTTCGGTTTGGTAAGAGCAACACTTCGCTATTGAATAGTGTACACCACGTGGTTCTCAATATAAAAAATAATGTATATATATATAAATGTATATATATACATGAATATCATACACTTGTATGTGTGCATGTAATCATGTATGTAGTTTCCTTCGATACACTGTACCGCATTTCCTGTAGGTTCTCATGTGGGTATTTGCTATCATAGAGAGAGCCGTTTTTTGTTAGATAGAAAAGAAAATCACTCCAAGAGATTAACAAAATAATTTTTAATCTTATATTTTTCTTTTTGTAATAATATACTAGTATACACATATATAACTTTATAATATTATGTATATAATTATATATATATATATATATATATATATATTAATTACATCTTAAAAGGAAGGAGGTACGTTGCAGTCTTAAAGTTATTTGATTTTTATTTCTCAGATAATCAACACGTTCATATACATTGCTACATAAGCCTTGTATCAAATGTGTATAAATAACAATATAAAATACGGTGAAGAATCTGTCAAAGATACGTCACAGCTAAAAAATCTAAACCATGTACAATATAGCAACTGTTCATATCCACCTGTTTACAATAACCTCATCGTCTTCCTTTCAAACTCGTACACTCAACTATATCACGAATATGAGAATTGATAAACAGCACAGTACAAAATCCATTGATTTGATGTCTTTTGATTGTCATTTCTACGTCAGTGACGATATTTTTTTTTGAAGCAGAAGAATCATTTAACTTATTTGAAACGAAAAGAAACATGTTAGGTTAAATGAAACGAAAAGAATCTCCAATATTATAATTAAGTCGCAATCAATTCCCACGGCAGCAGCATTATTGTTATTATTTTATCATCAGCAGCACAACTACACATAATCATCACATCAGCAAGCGTTTTATCTTTTTGCTTTGTCACTGTCTCGACCTCTTTTGTTGTTTTTGGTGTTCACTGAAGCAAACTGACAACAAAAATGATGCAGTACTGAAACCTAGTTGTCATCCCTGTGTGTTCCGTGTTCCTGTTTGCTTGTGTGTATTAATACGTGTGCGTGGGGAATGAGCCACGAAGATGGAAACTATATCTTTCCCACTTCCCCGTTTATGAATAACAATCGTATCAGGTGGATATACTGGGTATGATAATAACCCTTTAGCAGGATAGACTACTTGGACTATTCAGAATATATATTTCTAGTTTGGATGCCGAAGTCGTTCGTAAGGTAGGCCCCGTGGGCCGGGCATAGATCTATCTGGGATAGGTCTGTCGCGGATAGTTAAATCTGGGATAGACGCAGGCCCTGCGGGTACTCCCGTAGAAGGTCTGAGTTCGGCCAGGGAGAGCATATCGTCACCTGCAAGAAGATAAAATAACGACAGAATAATGGTTAGATAAACGAAGGGGCAGTTACAAGAAGTTTGTTGCGGAACTCATATATTGAGGTTATAATAATCGATCACGTCAATTCTCTTTAACTATTCCATAACTGATTAATAATGTGTACAACGGACTGACGGCTAAATACGACGTTATGATAATACATGCACGCTGTTTGATCTTAGGTTAGCAGCCCTATGTCGTATCCTATGTCAGGTAGTGCATAATAAACATTATTATCTGTAAAACGAGGACTGTTCGCTTACATTTTGATTTCGCGAAATGAAGATGCACGCAAAAGTTCTTGGCTACACAATGCATTGGATGCCATATTGATAATTCGCGAAGATTTTATGCTGCAAGAAAGCCCGTCAGCTCCAATTCGCGAAATTTTCATGCCGCGAATATATCGTGTTTTACAGTACAATTGCCCTGTTACGTAACATTTGTGCCGTTTTTCCATTACATGTAATATGATGTTTGTGTCTGCGCGACAGAGTTTTTGTTTTGTTTTTGTTTTTGTTTTTGATTAAACTGAAAGGGAAGGGGAGCAAGGAGGGAGAGCCTTACCATTTGTATCGTAGTTATCGACCATCTGAGTGAAGAGCGCCTCCCACTCTTCACTGCTTACCAGGCCGTCATTGTTGTTGTCGATGAGGTTGAAAGTGCTACTCAAAGAGAACGTGGACGACAAACTGTTGGAAGAAAGAAGATGTGCACAATCAAATAAAAGTTTGGACCGCAGTCCTTTTAAAGGACAAGTTCACCTTCATAGACATTTGGATTGAGTGAATGCAACAATATTTATAGAACACTTCAGTGAAAGTTTGGGGAAAATCGGACAATCCGTTTAAAACTTATGAATTTTCTAAAGAATCTGCGCACCCACATGCGTTAAAACAATATAAGGAAAATGAACAGAGAATTTCACAAAACTTTACTTTTTGAATAAAGTGCGCATTTCTTCGACTTATTACTGACGTATGTTAAGGGTAATATTATTCCCATTGCCCTCTGAAAGAGAGAAGTCGAGTGTTCTGTTGTTCTGCGAGAAAAGTAAGAAAAAATTGTGAATTTTCTTTATACTTTCTTTATATCGTTGTACACATATGACATCACACGCTATAGTAGTCTTCTTATCCAGCCGTGACTGAGCAGATATTAAGAAATTCGTAACTTTTGAACGAATTGTCCAATTTTCCTCAAACTCTCACTGATGTGCTCTACTAATATTGCTGCATTTACTCAACCCACATGTCCATGAAGGTGAACTTATCCTTTAACTGTAGTATTAGGTGGTGGTTCGTTTTGTAGTGCAATAGTACTTATCCTTTAGCTGTAGTATTAGGTGGTGGTTCGTTTTATAGTGCAAAAGCACTTAAAAGGGATCGTATAGTTTCGGTTGAGACCAAACTTCAGGTTTCTGGCATATTTGGTGAGATAATGAGAAATCTCTAATGAAATGGGAAAGAGTGTATAATTCCAAGAGGATTTCAACGTTCATTTTTGATGAAAATTGGTTTTAAAATGGCTGAAAATCCAACGCAGAGCGATCCCAATAAAAGGTTGACCCACCTTTTAAAACGATCGCTTTGTTTTACTTTGTGTTTTGATGTCTAAGACATTTCAAAACCGATTTTCATCTAATAAACTTTGAGGTCCTCTTAGAATGGCGTGCTTTGTACTATTTCTTGGTATGTAAGTGGTTTCTTGGTATCTCTCAAAAAGTTCAATGCCCAATCCATATCTCAACCGATAGGGCCTACTATACCATCCTTTTGGGTTGATGTTCAAAATCCGGTCCTTTACAGTATAGACGGCAACGTTTTTATCTAAAGAGAAAATCCACCCAAAATATATACGAACTTCAAGAGAAAGAGAAAGATATTCCCCACAGAACGATACAAAAATGACAAAAATCGGATAAGAAATAAGGGAGACATGGAACTTTGAACATTCACATTTTTCGGAAAACGTTTTTAACCAGCCCTTACGAATATTCAAATGAGCGAGTTGATGATGTCATACCCTCACATTTTTTCTTATCACGTTTTATATAAAATTTTGAAAATTGTAATTTTTTAGCTAATGCAAGCACATAAAACCATGTTTTCATACTAAGATATATCAGGGTTAACATTGTCCCTTGTTTATTTTGAGTAGTTTTAGGGCAAGCTTTATATTTATGCAGCTGAAATATATGATTTTTGTCAATTCTGTTTGTGAAATTAAAGAAATAAGAAATAAGAAATCGTGAGTGCATGAGATAAGTTACCAAGTTCAGCAAGAATTGATTGTATGAATGGTTTTCATGTGTTTTCTATCAATACTCACTCTGGCGTTGAAGGAAGTGTCTGAAATGTGAAGAGAAAGATTGAAATGGACAATTACTGACTTGTAAACAAAATTGAAAGATATTGCAACTGATCGACAAATTGCCCTACATCGATGTAAATAAGCACTGAATTGATCAGTGTTTTAGTAGTAGCCATGATAAAAATAAAGAAAGATCATAGACGTACACACTAAGAAATCAGGGTTCAATTTGGGGTTGAATTTGACCCAATGCACCCTTGCGTGGACTAGGGTTGAATATTTAACTTCTATGGGTGCTATTTACTCCGAATGGGGTTCACCTTTGAGAAAGTTTAATTTTTGAACGTCTCCAAATAGAAGAGTTAGTCTGCTACAAAAACCTAGATCATAGTGTTGCGTTCAAATATGTTATGATTTGTAATGCAGTATCAGTAGTGATTTGAATTGTGGATGATGTTCATCTTTAAGATTGCAAATCAATCAATATAAAGATGTTTGTTGGTGTTTGATAAAATGAAATAGCATTTTTTGTTCGTGCCAGTTTCATAAACAGTACGTGAGCAAAGACTAACACGCCAATCCCGGAAATTAACCAATCACTCACATCAGAGAAGACGATCGAGGCATACAGCGAGCTAGCTATACTGTACAGTATGTGTATACTGTACGTGTCACAAAGCAAAGCGTCGCGACAGTTCACTTCCATTTCGTTCTAGAACTCCCGTGCAATTGCATTGAAGCGGGGCTTTTTCGTTGCAAGACTTGCTGATTTATACAAGACTAAGGTGAGTAAATGATCACTTTGTAAGTCATGACTGAATTGGGTTGCTTCTGTACGGCTAGATCCTTCAATTCTTCGGTAATAGGCCTAATTTCAATCGTTTGTCGTGCCGTTCTTTGTTACCACGTTCACGCGTGTATTAATACACTGTACATGCAAAATCATATGACCTATAAATGGGAAGTAATACGGGCCTCTTTACGGTTTACTGCTTGCTACTGCCATTTAGCAGAGTTACCAAGTCTCACGCATTCTGAGTGAGACTATCGACAAGAAATAAGGCAAAACAGTTTGCATTGTTTAATTTAATGGTAGTTTAATGTACTAGTAGATACTGTTTCGTCTTCTATTGCATGTGCTTATATGAGACAGTCTACAGAGTCAGTAGGCTATTAACTGCTGCGACCTGCCCGAACTCGAAGCGTTCGGGCTCCGAGTTCGATCGGGCTCCCACAGTGTACAACTGTGTATGGGACTAAGACTCGATCGCGCACTGTCACTAGTCATATAGCTGCATGCCCCTGATACAGTCTGCATGATAAGCTGTGTGAGAGTCGCGGTCGGCGGTGACACACATGATACGGATACCGGTGGTTGAAACACTGAATGAGAGAATGTGCATCAAACTGTACTAAGGCAGAGGAGGTACAGCAGCTAGTAATCATCAGTGTGAAAGAAATTCCTTCTTACTTGGGTTTGGTTGCACAGTGCCGCAGTCAGTACCAAGTACCACAGTAGTGCAGACTGAGTACAGTAAAATCCTATAGACTCTACTGGTATAATAAAGTTTCTTGTATTGTACGGTATATAGTGGCCGACTAGCTAGACTAAAAGGTTTAGCTGTGTCAGTGTGGCAAGGGTGTGAAGCTGATGATACCGGTACTGATTATCCAAAAAAAAGAAGAAAAAAAAGAAGAGATATTTCAAGTAGATCTACAGTACATGTATAAACTTTATATCTATGGACATGGTGAACAACAGTCGATCATAATTATACTGATTTCGAAGTGAAAATACAAGTTGCCAGCAGCGTTGTACGTCATGTAGCAGACTAGTACATTGTATTAAGTGTGAGCAATCTATATAATAGCCTATTGACATCACCATGCGCTGTGCAGACATCATTCATCTACATATTAAACTGGTGGGTGGTGGTAAATTTGAGGTTACAATTGGTACCCGTACCGGTACAACAAATGTACGTTACTCAGACCCTTATGCTTTGTATCGCAGTGACGGCACTGTTACCTGCAGATTTGTTATAGGGCCTACTGCACATGAACAGTTCAATATAAATTCAAATTTCTGTGTTACCATTGCAAGTTTCTTTCTTTTTCCCCTTTCTTTCTTTCTTCAGGTCAAAGGTGTTTGAAGCATCCTTGTCCTTACAGCAAATGAAGGATGTTGTTTGTTTCATTATGGACTATGCTGCGCTGAACTGCATCCTACTCCCTGGGAGTATTCTCGGTATGAAACCTGATGTCAAAGCTTCTTCTCTACTTGTGACACCAAGGCAAAGGTGAGTTTTCTCTGCAGGCCAGGAAAATGCGCTTTTGCTCCCTTTGATATAAAAACTGTTTTCTTATGAATATTGCAAATGCAGCATTAATTATCTGTAAGAGTTGCAAAGATCGAATGGTTAATCTTGTAAGATTAATTGCAGTATGCCATGCAGAGTCTTTGTATCACTGTTGGCGGAAGGTTTTCAAAAGTGTGGGGGGGGGGGGCACTTCCTAGTTTCATGAGCTAACAAGCAAAAAAAAAAAGGCCTTGAATGCAACTTCTGGTGACACTTCCAGGTTTCAGCTTACAAGCAAAAAAACAAAAAACAAAACAAAAAAGTATTCAGCGCAAAAACAGATCCTTATGGTGCTCACACTTCCAGGTTTTTATCTACATGTATTTCTTTCTAGTGCCACTTACACACTTTCGGGTAAAGAAAGTTGGGGGGGGGGGGATGGGGACCCGAAGTGGGGACAATTATAATGTTTTCCTTTGTATTGTGCCGAAAAATTAGGGGCCCGAGTCCCCCTGGTTCCTGTGGCCATGTATATAGCATCCAATTCTTTCTTGCACAGCTCTACATTACTGTTGTTTTTTAGTTGGATTATCAAAGATGACATACCATGTATTCGGTTTACTTTTGTACATGTGCTTAATAGATTTAACGCAGGAATCGCAACACTACAACGCCAAGGAAGAAAGAAACCTTGCCAACATTTCGCAAAGTCCGGAAAAGTCTGCTGCCATATGTCGCTGCCACCTAACCTGCAACTGACCTGTACTGGATCTGCCAAAGAACAATACTGTGAGTTGATCACGAGACTGCTGTGTCTCATTTTTTTTTTTTTTTTGCATTGTATGTTCAGATGTATTATTTATGGAACTCTTTAATGCATCAGTCTTTATACATACACACAGTGCACTCCTGTTCTGATAAATAATGTTACAACAAAATTGAAATTGAGGCCATAATGTTATTGGCTCTACATTTGTTGCTTTGTTGTTTACTTGTTTGGTTGCAACAAAACTTTGATAAAACGAAAGAAAACTGTAGGCCCTGAGGACCTCATTATAACAGGAGTCCAGTGTATACTGGGCCAAATACGCTGTACCGAATTGCTGATGCAGTCACTGCATCAACATAAAAGGAGGATGATCCTGGACAAGACGTTTGTCCCAGTACTAGTATACGACTGGACTGGTCATCTCTCTTCTCTCAATCAACAGTTGTTCCCAGTTCAAGGTTAATCTGCATTTTTGCATTGAATGTGAAAACTCGGTACATGATCAGTATGACCTTTTTCATGGAGAGGGTTGATGGCCCTCACAAGTAATTTTGACTTCACCTGCTCTTCATTGGCATATATTTCATCCAGATGGCAGAGCATTTTCAAATTTTCAGTGTAAAGTGTATGGTCTATTAAAATTCTAGAATTACATTGTACATGTAGTATAGCATTGTTTTGAGATTGTTACCCTACAATCAAATTTAAGCTTAAGAGGGTGTGTAGAGTGTGTTGTACTTGTGATTTGTCAGGAAAGTGCAACCCATAGAAATGTTCAATTTGGTGTTTTCCTTCCTCCCAGAAATTAATCTTCTCAATAAATGTATGATATATTGTACATTTTTGCATCACTATACAGAGGAGAGTGTAACACTTTTGTTGTTGTTGTTGTTTTCCCCCAGGTATTCTGCATGACTGAGGCACCTTCTTCAGCTGTCTTCGTGGAATGAATCGCTACAACTTCACTTAGTTCTACAGATGCATCCATGATGAAACCTTTGTCCAGGGCAATCAACTACAGTCTGAAACAGTCTTCATAAAATCAGTGTAGTATACTGGCAGGTAATATTGTATTGTGAAGAACACTTCATCGAATGATATTAAAGAAATCACTGTAGAGTTACAACCCTGTGGCTACTTGTATCATGATTAGTTAATACTTGTATCTGCTTTGCATTGTGTATCATCCTCTGCCTAAATGACTAAAACACTAAAAAATTTATTGTTTTGTATGCTGACACTTTGTACAGTACTATCATCCTCGAGGTTGTTATAGAAATTCTTGCAGCTAGAGTAGTTTGGTTTTCTTGTCATTCTTGCTTGTGAATATAAGCTGCATTTTGATGTTTTGGGTGGAAGATGAATTTTAGCCTTGAGCCAGCACTGAGAATTACACTGTAGTACAGTGGTATCATTCAAGCTTTCTGTATAAAGCTGGACAATTCCTGTACCTTCCTGTTTTATGCCTCTCCTATCCTGCCTATGCTATCCTACTATTATCTCTGAGTGTTCCTCTCTCTTCTATCATATCTCGTACAATGTGATTCTAGTTACAAATGCAATCCCTATATCGATGGAATAGACATATCCCCATACTTTGGGTTAATTGGATGCTGTTAGAGGAAGGAGGGGGGGGGGTCCTTTTTCCTTTTTTGCTTGTCACAATTTGCATGTGTGTGTGTATTAGTGGTGTTGATTATTTATTTTATTGCAGTTTCAGCAAACTTGGTATCCTTCTTTTCCTTCTGTTATGTAACAGGTGAGGATACTAACCTTTACAATTATAGTATGTAAACATTAGCCATGTAAAGATGTGTTCACGGAAATCCTACCAATATTTGTGTACTGTGCTTTGATTACTTGTTAATGATCCTTCTTTTTTTAAGGTCTCTAGATATTAATCTTTAATTTATGAAGTATTTTCATTCATTTGCATATACATGTAGCTGGAAAGTATTGTGGCCATTTTGTTTCCTTCTATGCATGTGGAAACTAACCATGAAGGTTTTGTAATGTACATGTATACCTTTTATTCAACTGTTTTATTTTTTTACCTGAATTCACTGTGTTGTAACTGCTTGCAAATGCAACATCTGGAATTAACAGCTCTGCTTTCTTTAGATGATAAAAGTGTACTTTTTGCACAACGCACATGGATTGCAAATGTTTCATTTTTTTTTTTCTGCAGGGAGAGATTTTTGTGTTTATTTTGTCATAAAGAAATTCTTATAGGGAATTGAAATGATGTAATGATAATATAATGACAGATCTTTGATACATTTTTTTTTTCATCATGGAATATTCTTTTCCCTTATTTACAAAATTTAAATATACATTGTATTCCATTACTATATGAGTATATGTTATGTACATGTATTGTATTTAACTTTCTTAATTGTACATGTATTACATTATAATGCAAAAACTTGATTTGACTTAATTCTTTGTTTTGAATGATGAAAACCTAGCCTATGAAATTAATACATGTTCTTTTTTTGTGTGAATGCAGAAATGCATCCATCTTGACAAATTAAAGTGACAAGTTTGTATGTACCAAATGATGAACTGTACTTAGATAATGTACGAAAATGGGGAATTTCTCTTTATTTGATTTTCCTCGTTTTTTATCATCCCAAGACTTTATTAAACAAACATGAAATGTAATCATCTGTGATGCAGATATGTTTTAATTTCTCTGTGCAAAGTGTGTGCCAAACATGAAGTATGAGCAGCATGTACAATGAATTGGTGGTGGCATTGTTAAGGAGTATGTGTTGGCATTGCTAAGGAGTATGTGTTTGATTGAACAACTCTGAACACTGTGCTGTACTTTAAGCTTGAACATCTCCATTATTTCAGCAGGATATATAATATATATAACATATATACATATTGTATGTAATATTGTATATAATATATATATATATATATATGTCTATTTAATACATGCTTGTATTCAAAATTGAACCCTTTGTGGTGCATCTACGCTCCCTGGTTTTTATTTTTCCTCCTTAATGGGTTACATATATACTTTATATATTTATATATATATATATATATATATATATATATATATAAATTATATATATATAAAGTATATATGTAACCCATTAAGGAGGAAAAATAAAAACCAGGGAGCGTAGATGCACCGCAAAGGGTTCAATTTTGATATCTGAAAAGTTCAAGAATTAACCCTTTTGGGTGGAAGAATGAACCTTTTTACAACCTTGAGGTTGAACAATGTATCCTTCAGAGGTTCAATTTTTAACCTGCCTGGGTGCAAAAAATAAACCTTGAGGTTCAGTTTTGAACTCAGAGGGTTCATTTTTATGATTTTCAATTTTCAATTTTCAATTTTTCAATTTTGAACCCCATAAAAAATAAACCTTGAGGTTCAGTTTTGAATTCAGAGGGTTCATTTTTATGGGGTTCAAAATTGAACCCTAGACAGGGGTTCAAATTTTGAGGGAAAAGGGGTGCTGCTATTGCATCACGCCTAGAGGTTCAATTTTGAACCCTGATTTCTTAGTGTGTACATACTCGAGCAGGATTCGAACCTACGCCCTCCTGATCACCGGACAGGCGTCATCTCCACTAGACCACCGAGCTTTCGCCCGACAGCAAGTGTTGGTTCTAATCCTTACAGTATGCAGCGGGTACTGCTTAATTGATTATTCAAATTCATGAAATTCTTCCGTCGAGATGTTTTTCATTGCAACTGATTGACAAATTGCCCTACATCGACGTAAAGAAGCACTGAATTGATCAGTGGTTTTTTTATCATGGCTACTACTAAAACACTGATCAATTCAGTGCTTATTTACGTCGATGTAGGGCAATTTGTCAATCAGTTGCAATGAAAAACATCTCGACGGAAGAATTTCATGAATTTGAAAAATTGAAAGATATATTCTCCCTTACAAATGATCCAGTTACTCACTCCTGCCAGCATCTTTTTTTTATATAACAAATTACATTCAATGCGTTTTCATTCATTCATTCATCCATTCATTTTTCCATTTCCAGTAGAAACAGATAGATATTGAATACTTAAATTTCATCATGATACAAAATAAGGATAAGTTTACAAAATATTGTAAGTATACGAAATTGCTGGAAGTGGGGACGAATGCTAAATAGCAGTGCTTGTAGGGTGCATTCCCCCCACACGTAATACAACAAACTCTATGATTGATTGACTAATATACATACAAAATGGAGAAACAAAAGAAACTAAGACATGGAGACCTATATCTAACCAGGAAGGTGGAAAGAGATATTTTCCACCTCCCTGGTGATACGCAGTGTACGCAGTGCGTTGGGAAGAAATCTGTGATCACGAATGACGGACTCTCTTCAAGTGAAATTTTAACACAGTCGAATCAGAGCAATGACATAATAACATGAAGACCCGGAATGGGGTTCACCTGACCCAATTCATGACTCTGAATGGGGGTAATATCTGACCCCTTTTCTTGTCATTTCTGACCCGGAACGGGGTGTGACCCCAATGGACCCTTTCCGGGTCAGTTCTGACCCGGATGTTCTAAGTGTACAGACTATCTTTCATTGGTCACTTTATGATACACACGTACCCCTTGACCAGGTTGACTAGGTTGCTTTCTCGCCGTCAGATCCCAGCCTTCGCCATTCTTCATGACACACCCAATGACACCGTCGACGACGACGAAAGCCAAGACGAGCACGGAAACGATACGAGCCATGAGAGCCATTGTTCTTCAGCGATCTTCTTTTCAAGGAAAACAGCGAAGAAAAGTGGAAAAGGGTAAAATCCTCGTACCACAAAGTTTCAACCACTAGCATCACCTACCTCCGTGTATATTATTATCGGCTCTGCTCACGAGCCATTGGTCGATTGGCGTGATCAGACGCAACATCAATTGCGCTTTCTCACGTTTGTTTATTATTTTCCACCAGCGATTGATTTCACTGACGGACTCGAATTACCTTCAATATATACCTGCACTCCTCTGGCACATGTAATGTCTTTTGAACCATGAAGGTCTTGGAGCACAGTAATTTCAAACTTCACTGGGGCACCTATACCGGAGAACGTTTGGATTACAGTGTGACTATTATGTACACCTCGTGAAATGGTCTTCAAGTGTCATGGCCACAACGTTACGTTGCAATATCTGTTTTTAGTTATTTGTTTTATTTTCATCTATAAGTTATTCGCATCATTATGTTTCATCATGGATCAAAACATTAATACAGGAGGGAACTCGGACAGTTACAAGTTTTAAAGAAAATAAAACTTTTGTGCTGTCCCAAACATAACTATATATGAAGCTGGAATCTCGATATAAAAGCTATAGATATTGCTGGACAAATCATCCCAATGTCAATCGAATGAATATTAAATACAGTTCAGTGTATACATGAAGGACTAAAACATAATCTAATCGTGGAAGCGCACTAAGAGTAATATAGACGTGCACTTGACAGTTCATCGCACAAATGAATCGACAGTATACTTTAAGCTGATGGCAAAAAATCATTAACTGTTAAAAGTCCGGCTTTATGACACGTTTATGACATAGCGTATTCACATAGCACGAACTTGGAACGAAACTCTTGGTCAGCATGCAAGCATATCAATTTCGTTCCTGTCAAACAAGATGATTACTTTCCTCTTCCCTTCTATTTCATCTCACAATACTAAAGAATAGTCCTTGGACAGACGATCTTGAAGATAGTTCAAAGCGATAATGATCCCTTACAGCGATACCACGCATTCAGTGCGATCAATGAGGTACTAGGCGAGTATCACCTTGGTGCTACAGTTTTTGGTATACAAGCAACACAGACCATTAAATCAGTGTTTCACTGGAATGACTAAATAAAGTTCATTGTATCTATAATAAAAAGATGAAACAAGAATGCAAGAGATTATAAGCAGAAGGGTGAAGATATGGGATACCCTAAGATAAAAAATGTTAGACGTTGATAATCATGGTTCAAATTCATGTGTCACCAAGTATTTAATCATTCATTTCTTTCTTACTGGCTCAATACGTGCACGGAATGGTGCCAATGAATAGGCAACCGTCTTAATTGAATGAATTTCAAAGCATGATGCAAATGCAAAATATTGACACAAATTTCATGTGAAGTTTAACGGAGAGTCACCCCCCCCCCAAAAAAAAAAGAAAAAAAAAATAGAAAAGAGAGAAACAAAAACGAGAAATGGCAATTAGCACCTTTAATACTGTTCAATCCTTTCGATAGGATGCAGTCATGTTGAAGATCAAAGCATCAAATCTTAAGAACAAGAGACGTTAACTCACCGCTAAAATGCAACTCGTCCCCGGATGAATAAATCAGTGGGTATAATGCCGTGGCGAAATTATAAACACCCGTGTTGTGATAGAAGTGCATGCATCAAGCGCCGAATTTATATAAAGCCCGAATGTTTGTATGTTTGTTTTTTCCCCATGTAGGAAAGTGTTGCCGATCTGCACATGCGCCCAGCATGACGTCATTTTCATCCTTGGCTCAAGAGGGAGATTCTGACCAAACCAATATTTTTTATTTTTTTAAAGGCCAGAGTTACACGGTCGTGCGACCATAACAAGTAAGTGCTTAAAAACAACAACAGCAGAAACAAAAGTTTTTTTTTTCGCCCCATCTATCCTTGGAGAAGAGGAAGCCAGCCTCAATTTTTGTTTATCTTCCACTTTATAGATGGTATCGCTTTGAGGAGTGACAAGCAAAAATACTTTTATTTCAGTCCCCCCCCCCCCCCCATTTACATCTCTGTTTCGGAGGTACATGATATTATTTTACTCATCATCCGATATGCGGAGGTGTTGCACAGTTTCAACAGCATCCGACCTGGACATCAAGGGGTTAACACCGTTGCTGTTAGTGTCGTTGTTGATAATGGTGTGGTTGTTGTTGTTTGTTTATTCTTTCTGTGCCAAGCGAAAAAGAAAAACACTGACCACTACAAAATCAGAGAAATGATTGAGAAATTTGATGCTTTTATGTCTTCTGACTTTCATTCATAACAGAAAACTCTTTCTTTTTTCTGACCACAATTAGTCAAATTATTCTTCAAGGCACATTTTATACATGATATGCCTATGCGCGTAAATAATTATGTGCGATATCTAGTCTCTCCTGTCTCCTACGCCCTTCCAAAAAAAGATTGATTTTGCCGCGAAATCGTTCTTTCACGAACTGTCTGCTCCAATCAAATACGTTTTCACTATCAGACGTAACAACTAGCTTCCAGGATAGTCACCTGACGTGCATGAGTTAAGCCCCTTGATCAAGGTCTAGTCGATTAATCCTCCATGTCGACCTTCGACCTCTACATACAAAACAAACAGTTTTCTGAATAACAACGTTTTGTGATGACGACACTGCACAAGTACTTTGAAGAGGTACAGAGAACATTGACTTCTACAGCAACACTATAAAGACGTGTTCCTGATGTAACTGTAGAGCACCTACATAGGTACTCGACCTGACACCAATATCAATACACCCCCTCACTTGAGTAATCGTCAGCAACTTGTTTGAGTACAATACAATTTCTGAAGTTTGATGTCATGTTATGCATTAATGCATTAATCTATACGTAAATAGATTAATCGGTTTAAAAGCAAGATTACTAATCATATGTTCGAAATTATGATATATATATACATATATATATATATATATATATATATATATATATATACAATACTTGGCCGTGTATGTACGTGTGCATCTTTGCTTTATCTCCCCGTATTTTTATGTGTCTATTCAGATATAAAAACTGAACACCAATAATCATGTTGTTCATGCTTTCAAGTACAATGTATAAGTAAAAGAAAGTATCTATTTCAAAACACGCAATGTACATTATGAAACACATAATATGGTTCCATTTCCTGTCTACACGTTTACCGATCCATGTTGTTTACATGCTTCATTTTTATCCATCCATCTATCTATCTATCTATCTATCTTTCTTTCTCTCTATCCATCTGTCTATCGATGTATGTGTTTGTATGTTTGTCTATAGACAATCTGCACACCTCTTCGCGTCATGACATATAGCTGTTTTATAACGTAATCCTTTGTTATTTTGTTTTTAAGAAAGTGAACGGACATACAGTCTAAACAGAAGCAGTGGAACTATACTCTTATTTCTTTCAAATTTTTCATTGTCGGTATGGTAACACGCAGCTGCTGAAGTCATTTTGGCAGTAGCCCAACTTAACTAAGCGTCTTTCACAATCATGTCGAACATCAACACTGAAAAACCACAGGTGGCGCAACATTAGCATAGCTTTACTTCCGGTATAGTTCTCTCATTTTTATATCCGGCATAACTTCGTAATTGAGCTTTATCGGAAGGACCCTCTCGTCCTCCTCCTAGCTGTCCGAAAGGCTTTAATCTTGTAGACCTTATATAGACCAGGGAAGTGGACTCCCTGCTTAGACTATACCACCTGCCACGCCCACTCTCTTTGCATTTTCCTCTGGATTAGAGCGGAGAGTCACTTCATATTGTAAGTTAACTTTGATAAATGAAGCAAAGTCAAGCCAACGGCATGACAGATATACAGTTGTATCATCAAAATTTGCAATGAAGTAATGATGTTACGCAATGTTGTTGTTTTTTCGACAACACAGTGATATCGATCAAAATAAGAAAGTTAAGATTAAAAAAAGTTCACTATTGTTTCGCGGTTAGACTACATAGGCAAACCAACCTATGACTCAATGACGTAGTAATGGAAAATTATTGTCTTTTCGTGACCCACAGGATGGCTAACCGCCGTCAAACTTTAATGAGAACAACGGCGAAAGATCGCCTACGCTGCATTGGGAGAGGATGTAATCAGATTGACGATAGCTGCCACATTTCATACCCCTTTAATAAACAACAAAAAACAACAAAAATTACCGTCTTTCCTATCGAAGGAAATCCCAAAGGTTTGCTCGAAAACAGACAAACAAGATAGCAGTTATGAAATAAACAACCAATCACATTTTCGCCACGCCTTATCTGACATTCCTGATCAATGATTTATTTATAGCTTCAGGAAGTACAGAATGTAAATTTCCCTCTGAAATTATTTTGTTTGATTACGTTCTATTCGGATTCTTTTTGTTTGTTTGTTTGGATTGATTTGATAGATTTAGGATACCAAAGTGGCATGTTTAATTCGGTACTGTCTACAATATATCAATTGATTGATTGATTGATTGATTGATTGATTGATTGATTCATTCATTGATTCATTCATTCATTGCTTGAATGATTGCTTGATTGATACTTATGCCATAACTTTGAGAACACCGTCATATTGTTTTAAAGGCTCGGGATTTGTAAACAGAAGATCTAGGATTCGGGAAATTCTTCCTTTGACAACATGTTTTGGCCCAAATGCCCCTCTTGACCCATGAGCATGAATATAAATGCGATCGGTAGCTTTGGCAATGTGAGGGGAATTAAAATGACAGGGCCGTTCATACAAGCGATCGGTGGTAACACTGATGAGGAGACCAAAATAAGACCATAACATTATCATTTTACATAACCATGGTCAATGAGTGCGCGAAGTAACAATGTATAATAGCCATGGATCGCAAGGTGGAATTAAATTATTTGAATGAGTTCAAGACATCTCTATCGTCGGTGTCCACAGTATCTCTCTCTTAACCCTTAAAGGGAATACATGAGAGATTTACTTCCGATACTAGCTGGAAAATGTAAACAGAAACCTTGGGCAAACTTGAGCATAAGTTTTTAACTTGTTAAATGATGTTATACGCACTGTCTGAGAGTCACTAGCTATAGTTGATGATTATAAACACCCTATTCCATAATCATCAATGGCCATGCAAGTGTAACTCTCATTTGCTGTTATAGTGAACATGAAACGCAATCAGTTTGAAGAAAATACATTTATAATCTAATTATTCAACTTTACCTGTTATAAAAGAGATAGATTGAAGACGTATTGGTTTTCTCGTAAGCTCTAACACATTTAGATCATTACAAACCAGTTTTGAGCGATCCCCGTATCAGAAAGTCGTGTTCAAGTCGAATCAAATGTGAGGAGGCATCAGATTATTCAAACAATACCACGTGTATGTGCACGGGACGCAGGTTTAAATGGTTATCCACGGTCATAAATGACGCATGAATTTTTCCGGAATTGAGCTTAAGTTTGCCTCCATTAGGAAATGTTATTTGGCAGCGTTTTCTTAAGAAAAGAAAAAATGAATTTCAAAAATCTGGCATTCTTATGGAACGACCTCTGTCGCTGCTTGATCCAAGAACCACGCATCGTTTGTAATTGTTGTTGTTACTTTTATTTGTTTGTGTCATCTGCAAACAGTGGAACCTGGCATCACTGCTGGCGGTAGCAAGAAGCTAAATACATGGAAGAGAACTGTACGACAGCGCGATCAATGGGAAGGAACAAAATTCATGGGCAACAGTGGGGCTGTCCCGCCTCCTCGCTATCTGTCAAAGTTGTCGCAGTTTTAACATCCGCGTGTGACGCAACAAAAGGATGTCACCTTCGCTGAAAGTGCAGCAGTGACGTCAGTTTTAAGTTTGGTGCGTGTTTTCGTGGGAAAATTTTTCCCTCTCAGCAACTTCTTCGTATGGAAGCTTAGGAATAAATCTACGAGAAGACGGGATAATTCATCGCCATCTCATTTTTTTTTTTTTTTTCTGGGAGCGAGATTTACGGAGGAGGAAAACTGCGATCGAGATGTCGTCTCGTGTCCGACCAGGGGGGTGAGACGAAAGCGAGTTGTAATTTGTCTCATCTTCCGGACATTCTCGGCCAGAGAAGGCGAGATATGAGATCTCGTCTTTCCACGCTCCTTTTAGAGTTCAAGGGGTCGAGATGGCGATATATCCTTGACAGAAAAATCCATCTGCCCGGAGGAGTTTTTCAAAATCTTTTTTTTTTTTTTGGACATTCATACGGCTCTCCTCCGTAGACAGGAGAGGGGGTCCGTGAAGCTAGACGTAGTCCCCGCGGATCCAGGGGCCCGTTGCATAAAAGTTACAATAATGGTAACTTTGCCATCCGATGGGAACTTTCATGGAATTCTTGATTTTGATTGGTTGTTGAGTATTGTTGCCATGGTAGTTACCATTGGATGGCAAAGTGACCATAATTGTAACTTTTATGCAACGGGCCCCTGGAATTCCGCAAAGAGGGAGAGCCTTTACAAAATTAAAGAGGGGCGCACGCACCCCCATTTTTTCTTTTTATTTCTTTTGTTTACACAAAAAATAAAGGTGGGGCGTCCGATGCGCTCCCCCCTGGATCCGCCACTGTATTCCCGACAAGATACAAACCGATCTTTCGGTCAAGCGACATCCGAGATCTCGTTTCTCAAAATGTGCTAGAAATCGTGTCAAAATAGTCCTCAGAAGCAATACATTTATTAGATATCGATGAAGGAGCATGTAAATGCAGAACATACTGACTTTTTTGGGGGGTGGGGACAACTGAAGGAAAAATAATGTTTATCAAACGTCACATGTGATGTTTTACATAATTACATCAATGTAGTGTTGATGTTATCGTATGTTCTCGACACTCCTGTAAACTAAAGAGAAAGAACAGCTTTAAAAATCAACGAAATCATGAAATACCCAGTACAACGGAGTAAATGAATATAACTCTTGAGACCAGTATGTATGACAGTTCGTTCTCATGGCAACTGCAGGAACCTTGACTAAGTGAAATGATCCAGGAAATTTGGTTTACTGATCAGAGAAGAGATAAGTGCAGAAAAAAAATTAATCGTTCTGATGCCTGTCCCTGCTGTTTGTCCTTGGATGAAATCTAATCCAGGTATTTCTTTGTGGGTTGGGAATAAAGAGGGGTAGCTGCAAAACTTGCATCCAGCCTAATTTGAAATCATGGCTACTAACAGCCTAAAGGTGGAGGATATCATGAACGCACAAATGAACTCAATATTACTGGTAGTGTCTCGCTGTTTCTGATTCGTGTTTTTCTCATTGCACATGTCATTGTACATCCGTGTTTGCATAAAATCCTTAAATGTAAATTTGAGTAAATGATATGCATGTGTGTGTACTTCTATTTCAAGTATGCTTGAGAAGGCCTATATGTGTGTGCAAGTGTCTGTTTATATGTCTGCCCATCTGTCTGTCTATCAGTTGTATGCATGTTAGGCTGTATGGTCACCTGTCAGGACACCATCCTTACGTGTAGATGCCCTGCGTTTAACTCTTACAACTACGGAACTACACGCACTAACAAGGGTGATTACATCTCTTTTCTATACAAAAATGCACAAATGTGATTCTCCCTCGTCATGATACTCACTCAAAGTACCCTGGGGTACATACCGTGACTCCTGTCTTGGGAAGTCCTCAAGAAAGGCAGTTTCCTTTCCTTATACATGTATCAAAATTCTGTTACAGCCAAACAAATACAGTATTTTATAATCTATAGCTAATAACTTGGGGACCAGAATTATCATTTCATTTAGATTGAATTTTGTTATAACTGTGTTCATTATAACGGGAGCTCACTGTATATGGCTCAGTTCAAGTTGATAAAAAAGTCCATCAACATACACTCGGATACCAAAGGCATCTCAAAATGCCACACAGACTTCGACCCCAAGGATCTCTTAAACTGAAGATTCTCCATTCTCCTGCCTGGATCCCCGGCAAATTGGATACTCTTAATTGCACGAACATGCGTCAAACCTCCACATCCCTTGCAGCCAGGATTTAGGGCCTGCTTAAAGGACTGGTATTATTCTGGTTGAGATGGAGATTCAGGTTACAACTTTTTGTGAGACAACTAGAAACCACTTAAATATGAAATATTAAAAAGCATAATTATGATTCTACAAGGAATTACAGGCCAATATGATGAAAATCGGTTTTTGAAATGGCTGAGATATTGGAAAACAAAATGGTCTCAATAAAAGATGGGTCCGACATTTTATTAGGACCACTATGTTTTATTTTTTAATTATTTTTTTAAAACTCAGCCATTTCAAAACCAATTTTCATTAGATGAACTTTGAACTCCCCCTAGAATCTTTTTCCTCATAGCAGGAAAGTTAGAGTTTCTACTGTCAGAATAATAACAAAAACACACATTACACTTAATGGTCGCTTTTTAAAAGTAATTTATTGTTGAGCAAACAGAGTCACAACACTGTGAGCATTTTACATATATTTCAACAAAATGTACATTTTACCAAATATGAATGCATTTGTAAAACCATCAATCACTAGGCAGATTTCAAAATAGGATCCTATTCACAGAGTGTACACGGTGTTCCTTTTTTACACGACGTGTAAGCCAAAATAAAAAACATCACTTACCTATTGTACAAAAGCATATAAAGGTATCTTTGCTTATGACTCTTACCACATCATGAAGGAATGAGTATCTTGAATGTACTCTCTGCAAACATATACACAAATTGTTTGGTATATAAATATATATAAACATACAATATATTTTCAAAGATAAAACCACCAATGAAGACACGACTAAGGTAAGACACATTCTGTAGGTTTCAAGTAATGTTAGTGTTGGTGGTCAATGAATACACTGGACGGACATTTCCTTTGTTTTTGTGCTGACTATCTTCCCCTTTATCTCTTCTTTCTCATCCTTGGATATCTACAATGTACCTTTAAGGATTTCGACAGACAGTCACCTACAAATATAATAGTTTGCATTCACAGCAGTATGTAGACGAAAGAACAGGAAAAGCTGTACAAATTCTACCTAGCTGTTTTATATACAATATCTCCTGTACATAATTTTTCTCACACACTCACAGGGTTCAAGTACAATCTCTGGATGGAGTTCAATGTCAGCTGTAAGCTCTTATTTCAGTCTGTGGAAAGTGTGATAACCTTTCATACTGTGACTGTCCTTTACACCGCCTACTGTAAAATATCTGGTGAAGTTATTATTGTCACTTCATCGGTGTATGTACAAAGTGCTCATCATTCAGTGCACAAATATCTTTGCTAAGATTCAATCACATCAGAAGCGGGAATCTTGGTTTTTCTAGGAGCTCCAGCTATGTTTCAGTAGCATATATATCCCTTTGACTTGACCAGGCAAACGAGAAAAGGAAAAGGAATTGTTATACTTGGCAGCAATACTGAAACAAAGAAACAAAACATATTTGCAGAGGTTTCACGATGAAATTCTTCCGTACATATGCATGCACTTGTCAATTGCTATAGTCTTTCCTGCAACTGCATTCCTCTGTTCAAAGATATATATTTACATTATTGGTCAATCCAATCTGCATGACATATTACACAATTTGATGACAGAGGTTAAAATACTTTGTGCAGAGGAATAAACTGTTTACACTGCATATCTCTAGAGTTTGGCTCCATGCAACATGGCACTATTCCAATACTTTGTACACATTTCTTGACATGTCAGTAGGATTCCATTCCATCAGTTTCTATTTAATATAACTCTTGAACATCCACTGCCATATGATTCATTTATGAAAATACATATACTGTACCACATTCATCAAATGAGGATATCTGCACCATTGTGTTCTCATAGAGCAGCCCACAATATGAAATGTAATTTTTATTTTGTCAGTGAGATTGTGAGAATTACAAGTTCTTCACAGCATCTATACAATATTACCCCATGTGGCACTGCATTGAAATCAAAACACAAACATCTTACAGGCAATTTCTTTCACTGATGTCATCACAAAGTAATTCTTAATTCTTCTTCAACTATGAAGATTTCAACGGATGTAATCTTTAATACTGCAACTTACTTTGGAGTGGCATAGCAGCAAAGTGGAATGACAAATGATGTTGAGAAGGGGGGGGGGGAGGAATCAGAAAGAATTAGGAAACATGGATATTTGGAATCAGAGAATACAGTGTCTATCAAACCCTGCCAATACCACACATCTACCCGCGTTAATGATATCGTCTTTACTGCGGGATGTAACCATAGAATGTACCATGAAAAAAAAAAACAACAGCCAGCAACAGGTGGGTCTGAATGAATACAAACCACCGTCCAAACGTGCCACGCCCTTCAATCATCCAGCTGGCAGAGCAACGCCACACCCCTCTTGATCCAGTGCTGCACTGGGCGGTCTGTGGGCAGGTGGATGGCAAGCACAAAGTTGGTGGAGTGGCCCGTGGTGGACAGGGTGCCCCTACGCTCACTAGTCTTGTACAGGGGGCTGATGTAGTCACCCTTGGACTTAAAGTCAGCTTTCACTCCTGCAGAAAGAGAAAGAGTTAAGTGTTGTCAGCTTGTGATGATATATACGATTGTTAATGTTCACTTATTCACACTTAGTATAGGACACAGAGGTTTGTATCTGTGCAAGGCTCGTAGTGAACAATAAATAATTTACTGCTCACTTTCTGACTGCCTGAATCTGGTGCAAAGTTTGCTCTACTGGATCCTGAGCATTGTCAAGTTCATCTCAATTGTACACAATTGTGCTAGGCTCATAATCCCCGTAAGACAGAACATACACAGCCAAAGAATCACCCCTGACTAGAGTTGCCTGTTACTGTCCATTGTATGCTTCAGTACACATATTTTACTGACAGGTAATCCGATTTAAGCAGGCCTGTGCTTGTTGTGGTTTTTTAACGTACCACAGCGGGCAGTGAACGAAGATCAACTTAGTTGAAGAACCATAATATCTGATGACCAACTCCATTTAACAGCATACAGAAGGTTGGGATGGTGTATGTCTTTGCAATTTATTCATTACCAATGTCAACTGATGAGCCATTTTTGTCAAGGTCAGTTGAAAAGAATGACCTGACAACCTGATGAATATTCTAGGTCATCTTACGACAGTGTCAACATTTACACAAACAAATTCACAAAGCACCACTTTCCCTTTTTTTTCTCCAGAATTCGATATCATCACTGTTGGCAACGATTCTTAAACACAGAAAAGTGACAGAGAACTTGATAACTTACCAGGCTTTATCCAAATGATTGGGACGGCATCAAAGAGAACCTTTGGCAGTGATTCTCCCAGCATTCCACTGGCCAAAAGAGAGGGAGAAAAAAAGAAAGAAAGAAAAGAAACAGAGAGTAATATCATCAATTTCAAAATCACACCAAGAACACCAATACAAGATTATCCAGAATGTTTAAGAGTAATAGTAAAAAATTTCAGCTATAAGGTTTTTCCCCTTTTTTACTTTTTAAAGAGAGGTATTTGAACCATTTGGCTCTAAAAAGTCATGTAAAAGAGGTAGAAGATAAGTATTCCATTGTCATTAATTTTGAATACAACCAACAATTAAAACAGTCTGTATTACACAGATAAGTACATGAAAGAAGTAACGTGAAGAAGAATCTTTCAAGCATGGTCTTAAAACTAAATGTACTGTAAAACCAGAAACATTCCTGAGCTGAAACTGATGGCCCTTTCTGCAGAATAAAAGTTCTGTAAATCGCCACTGGCATTCATTGCATTGTGTAGACAAGCACTTTCTGGAACAGTTTACTTTTGCCAATCTTGGCCCCTCAAAAATTTATTTTAAAAAATCATGGTTTTTCTATGCTCATGGAATGAGAAAGGTTGGGACTTTCACCATGTAATTTGAACAACAAACTAAGATGACTTACGCTTTCCGGTCCCATTTGGCGCCATCAAGGAAGAGTCCATTTACATAGACACCATCCTCAGGAGGCTGGTCAGCTGTCTCTGAGGGCAAGACCTGTATCAGGGATATAGGTAGTGGTAGATGTGTTATCGTGATTATCGTCAACATCAGAATTTGTCATAATGTCAGATTGTGAGATGAGCATTTGTATTAGTACCTTAAGGTACAATGTATGTAAAATGGGTTTGAACATCTTTATTGACATGTGAAATGGGGTGATGTGCAAGGTTGTTTATACACGTAAGTGAGTGAGCGCATATGCGTATGCACTATCAGAGTGGTTTAGATATACAGAGACTCTTCACAAACATTAAATGACATTCTCTTGCATTTACAACTTATATACTGTAAAACATGATATATTCCCGGCATGAATTGTTCTCGAATTGGAGCCGACGGCCTTTTTAGTGGCATGAAATTTTTGCGAACTGCCACTGGCATTTAATGCATATAGTGTAGACAAGAACTTTCACGTGCATTTTAATTTCGCGAATCTTGGCGCTCGCGAAATTTGCGAAATTAAAATGCACGCGAACATTCCTCGTTTTACAGTATAAAACTTTGCTGCTGATGATACATGAGAATTTCGCGACATTGATATGAACCATATTTGCCTGCTGCTTTTATTAACAAGTCCACCATCTCTCTTCCACCCCCAACCCCCTACCCGTAAAAAACCCAACTTTTGCTGCGTACCCCTCTAACACACTGACCTCAAACTGAAAGCCACACTTGTCGATGGGGATGGTGTATTTGCGGGCATAGTTCTGCATGGCCCCCGTCAGGAAAGCCTGAGTGAAGAAGAACCCAGAGAGCCAGAAGACGGTGGGTTTGCCCTCGTCATACCAGTCCTGCAGGAACTTGAGCCGGGCCAGGAAGTCGTTGACGTAGCTGCCCAGTGGCTTCAGGCTGGGGTAGGACCGCTTGGCCCACATCTCGGGCAGCTGAACAGGTATTTGGAAAAATCACAATTAAATGCTAGTACATTACAACATTCATCTACCATCACATGCTGTTGAAACATCTTTAAGTCGAAGTTTAATCTAAGATTAATCTGCTAAATCTCTGGGAGACAAATTATGGCCACCTTATCTAACCATCATTCTCATACAAAAGTAAACAAAATTACATTGATATGATAGGAAGACGATGAATTTTTTTTGTTTGCTTATTGGTAAATCTACTTGGGGCTAAAATCACTCATTTATTCATTCCCTCAATTCTGACACTTCAAGGAATAATTAAGGTGAAAATCTATGGAGTGAAATTCACACATTCATGATGTCTTGATATAAGAGAGGAGGATGAAAATAAGAAGCACCATCCACAGGACTTCGAAATCTTGAGAGAAAGGAAGAATCCATCAGGGGTATCTCTTCCAGCGATATTTGTTGCAGCATTTTAAGGGACAACACTCAATAGTTACGCCGTAAGAGATAACGATTCCCGACTGGCCTCGATCCGTCCTTGCTTGAGGTCAACTCACCTTGCCAATGAGCAGACTGTGGGCCACTCCTTCCAGATCAGAGGACATGACAACCAAGCCCTTGATGGCTTTCTGCAGGTTGAGCAGACTGCTGCGGATGGTCACCAGTAATCTGGGGCAGAGTAGAAGAGTCATTCAGGAATTAATAAAGGAGACCTCCCAATGATTTTCAAATTTTTATATTTGAACAACCATAAATTAGTTATACCGAGTACAGAGTTTCAGAATGCATTGTGCTTGGGATGAGGAATAATGTTTTCAAAATTTACAACCAATTGCAATGAACAAGGATGATGACATGGCCGCCTCACCATAAGAATGCATGAGCTGGGGCTTAAGGAAGCAGAACAAAAGAAGAGGGCATGCATACATTCTACACAGGTGAACTTGTTAAGCAAGTGGTATTGTAATGGAATTACACTGCTACATTTCTGAAATATGTGCGGCTCCTATGTCATCAACACTGTTCAGTGTAATTTGTTTAAGATTTTTCAGAGTATTGTTTCCTGCTCAATGACCACAATAAATTCCACATATCTATACATGGAGCAGTCAGTTTATGTACTACATGTTGTGAAATTATGTTAATCATCTGGAATGCCCCTGTAATTGTGTGTGTGTGCGTTTCTGTAGGCTCCCATTACCATACCTTTTGGGTTTGCACTTCCAATCAATTGAGTGACGCACATCTGCACAAGATTGTCTTTAGCATGTTTGGCACGGACCTCTCTGGTCCAAAAACAATTATTTTATTTAAATAGTTTGAGAAAGATAATACACTTGCTCCCCCCCCCCCCCCCCCTCAACGTTTTACTGAATGCTCATGTATATTGTATTAGGGTGACTTCTTTTAATTATTTTATTTGAAATGGCTAAGGCGATATTGAAGAAAATAAGTGACCTGAATTGAATTGAATTGAATTGAATTGAGTCAAATGATCAACAAAACAGAAAGTGATCACAATATTGGAAGTGAATTTACTTGATCAATTCATGCTGGTGCTCATATGCGGAACCCACATAAAAAGCACATAGTCATATCTAAACATAGACCAACTAAGAAATGGGTTGGCTTGGGTGATAGAGTGAAAAGAAATGAGCTCAAATACCAGATTGTGTGATGTATTTCTTTATTCATTTACATATCAATTGCTTTGATTGCTTTATTGCACTACAGGCAGAGTTTTACAAGCTCCACCTACCATTTTGGCACAAATTTGATCAGTCCATACCTGTATTTGAGTTTATTTGATTTTTGCATCTTTTCCTGAAAATAAGTGTATCGCAATAAATCCAAACGAGTACATGACAGAAATAATGTAGACAAAGCAAATTTGAAATACCCGTTTTCTCCTCATAAAAATAGAACAGCAAAAGCAAAACAAAGTGAATGTTATATCATATCCACACACAAAAAAAGAAGAAGTGATGGCCATTGCCATAAGCTAATTTTGACTTGGATGACAGCCTCAATACAGAAAATGCACCCCTCCCCCCCCCCCCCCCCCAAGAACAAATAGAAACTATATTATAAAAGTGCATTTACATGTACAGTGTACACGTAACTCTCTGGATTAATGTAACTATTATTTTTAGGAACCTTTCTAAACTTCCAGCCTAAAAATATGATTTCAACATCCTCTAAGGGCTTGTTTGAAAAGAGTACAAGGATATTTGCTGTAAAAATATATTTATACCTCAGAGCTAGTTGTGCTAAGACCAAAAGGGATTCATAATATATATATATGGTGAGATGACAAACATCAAAAGTGGCTTACTTATTAAATCTCTCCATTTCCTGCACCAGCACAGTATTCATGCTCTCATTGTAGGTCACAGGGTACTTGGCTAGACCGGCCTCCAGGTCAAAGTCCTTTGGTAGCTGCACGTGGATGCGGAACGGACAACAACAAGGGCACGTCTTGGTCATGATACCCATTATAGATTCATCCAAATCGCTGCTGCCGGACTAACTGGAGCACAGCTCCAGGAATCACACTTTGCAAAAACATCAACAGCGTGGCCTTCTTGTTACTTGGCTACCAAACCTTCATAAACTCTTTTTTTTGGGGGGGTTTGTCATTATCATAAGTCATATGACAAATGAAAACCATATGTAGGGATACAAGGTGCACAGAATCATGCTTGACAAAATGAGCAACATACTCCCCCATATTTCATGTGACCTTAAAGTGTTGTGACTTCAAATGCAACATGTTTCCTTTTGTTGTGTCAGACTTTCGCGGTTGATTAAAAGATCAAAGAAACCTCACTACAATTTATAATATAAACAGACATTAAAAACATACTATGATGGAAAGGAAACTGGTCTTAACTATAATAATGCTAATTTATTTGAGGTGAAGTTTTTCAGCACTGAGATGTACAATTGTAAGGCATGGACCATACCGCAATTGTAAATAATGCTATTATTACTTATCTGCGAATAAAGCCTCTGCAGTAAATCTGGACCTTGGGAGTTTTGAAGCATAACCCATGCTCTTGTGGCATGAGTAGGGCCGACAGGACATTTTTTAATTGAAGCTGTCCGAGGATGAGCTGTTTTTGCTATAACACATACTTCCCACAGATGTTTACAAGAGTAGAGTATACTCCGGACAAGTTTTCAATGGGCAAGCATGAAATCTGTTTATCAGCTGGCAGCCATCATCACTGATGAAACTCTCATCCAATGCCACATACACCAGGTTGACGATAACATGTATTAGGGATGATTTAACATGTTAGTGAACAATTTTTCACAACCTTCATGGGGCTTTTTGCCCAAACTTTCCCCACTTTCTGGACAATGTTGTTGGCGATATCTGAGAGGATAATGCACCAAGTACGAACAGACATTAAAATCGTGCTTTGATGGACGGAAACCTTCTGTAAGAGAAGATTTAATGTGTAAAGTAAAGACGCTTTCACAGATCAGGGTTTTGTACTCAATTTTTTCTTACCTTCTGGACGATGTCCTTGGCGATGTCAGAGAGGACGCTGTCGGTGGAGCCACTGCTGCCCCCCATCCCTTTGCCTCCCATGGTGAGGAGGATGTTGTCAAAGAGCTGCCTGGTCTCCTGTAGAGACTTGGAGATGTCCACGTTGCTGTGCATGCCAAACACTTCTGGGTCCTGGGAGGTGGGTAGGTTCTGAACGACAGAAAGGGGAGGGGTAGGAGAATGAACAACAACGTCACACATTTTTGTCATTTGTTTCAAGTTGCAGTTTGCCTCAAAAGTGTGTTACCTTTACTAAAACATATATAAGGTCTCATTTGAAAGGTATTACTACTGAAGGGAAAGGAGACAGGAGCAAATCAATGGGTTCTTAAATGGGATATGTTGATTGTATAATACAGCTATGTACAAGCTGATAATGCTTTATTTATGGTTACATTAAACCTTTGACATTATTGTTAGAGATTAGTTTGTTTGAAGGAGACTGCAAAACCTATCAAGCACTGAAAGACAGATCTTCTCCCCCTAAAGATTTCAAAACATAAAGGCAACCTTCTAAAATGTCACTGTCAAGCAATAAGTCACTTTCTTGATCCAAAATCTAAATCACTCCAATCTGATACAAAACAGAGTCCCCAGACAAATAAAAAAAGATAATAGGAGACTTTGCCACAGAGGTTAACTATTTTTTAAAAGGTAATTAATCCCCAGAGCGATCCCCATACAGAGACACTTTCCAATTTTGTCCCATCTCTAATTCACATCCCCCCTCTCTCTTCGTTTCGTGCCAATACCTTTATGAACTCCAGGTAGCTCTCGTACGACCCCTTGGGCGGGGCAAAGTAGTTGCCACTCGCCGAGAACTTGTACTTGGGGTCAGTGATGATGTCCGGGGTGTAGAAGTCCGCCAGGATAGTGAGGAGACAGCGCCTGTCCCACTCCTGGGTAACACGGCCACCGTAGTTGCACTCTCCCGTCAGGTACGAGATGGCCGCATATTGCACCTCATTGTAGTCGTTCACGAACATCTGCAAACCAAGGGCGCATGGTGAGGCATGACACAGTGCATGTACATGTATACCATGGCAAATGTACCACAAACACGCATATGGTCATGGTAATATGCAAATATATGCACATTCTTTACTTCTTAAAGGTCCTGTTAACCTTTGGGAACAGTGATTTGAACAATTTTCAGGATATGACATTTAATGCATATGTGTAGGTCTGTTACCACAAAACATCCGATCATATACAATTTTTGCGATAAAGCCTAAAATACAGGGAGATATATGTATTTTTCTTAATAAACCGTAACTTTAGACGGTTTACTCTGGAAATATTTTTGTTATATCTATTGTTCACATTATGTATATTCAACAACACTAATATTGATTTTACCAGATGAAATTTTTACAGTGGTTGTTTTCATCCCTAACTCACATTTTAGAACTATTTTAGAACACTAATGCTGGGTTTTGTTTCATCTGCAAATGGTAAATTATGTCTTTAACACGGCCGCAGTTTTTCACCTAGAACATTTTTCACTGGTTGGCCTACACTCATACAGACTCAAGTTATAGACAGATAAATCCTTATAAAAACAAGTTAATGGCAGTCACAATGCAGGAGTAAGATATGTCATGTGCTTGGCTGAAAGTACACAGCCTATTTCTCAAAAATAAGGAAGAACCTTCTCTCTGGCATCCAAAGTAATCCTTTTAAATTAAATCCTATCATATGAATGCATTTAGAGCAGAGATGAAAGTCCTTGTGATAGGATAAGATAAACAGATGGACAACAAATTAGCTGATTCAAGTGCATCATGTTTATTCTGATGTTTCTTTAAAAAGTCTAAGATACATTTCCCCCATAATGAAATCACAGCCCTGCTTATAAGTAAATCCTTCTTGCATCCTCATCACACATCCCACAATACCAGGTACTGTATTCACCAAACATTTCGTGAGGTCTTTATTTTCCTGAATTTTGCCAGTCAGATGCTATTTGCGAATTTAAAGACAAGCGAAAATACTGATCCCCGATATGAATGTGATGTGCACATGTACATTCTCCTTTCAGTACTGTACTCCACGATTGCAAATTTAACCACGCGCGAAATCATTCCCATTGGGAAGTCTCGATTTGTGAAAATTTAGACTCGCTAAATATACGGTATATACAGTAGTTGCTTGGTGATTATGAACAGATATACTCAAAGAGACAAGGGTGGATATCTCAGCTTACTTGGAGTTGCCTGATGCTGATGCGCAGGTCGGACTCGTTGAAGCCGTAGGGGATGTTCCAACCCAGGGGGCCAAATTTGCGCCTCTCCTGGACCAGGGCGTGGAAGAAACACAGCCCAAAGAGCAGCTTCTCCCACACCTGATAGAGAAAATTTAACAGAATACCACATCTCAACGAGTGTCTCAGAGTTAAAATGTAAACAGGCTCGCTGCTTGCCGACACATAATCCCTCGTATTACATTTCTTCAAAGGATATTTACGACTTCATTTGAACATTTCTTTAAAGAGCTTTTGTTGGTCTACAAATCAATGACACTCATGCTTCACATTAGGACACTTAATCTCTTCTAATAATAGCCTTTGGTCTACGCAATAATCATTATGGTAAAAGATGTTATTCTGATTAGTTATGTCACGAGACTGAAAGAGACTGAATGGTGAAAGTATACATATCAAACACTAAGCGACGAACAGATTTTGCATGGGTATTACACAACTTAAGGAAAAACACTTTTGACACTAAAGATGTATTCTTCACCTTCCCAGTAACTCTATAATATCAGCTTTTAGACCTGAAATCAATCAAAATCCCTTCTTCACTAAGTATGGTAAAAGCTACAAATAAAAGACACCCCAAAATGGAACTTATTAACACTCTCAATTTCCATCCACATAACAGAGCTCTATGTACAAACGAAGAAACAAACAACACATGTTGATACACTTGAGTTCTACCAGCACATACACTGAACGGAAAAATCCCAAATCCTTCCTGTCCTTACCAGTTCTTTCTCCGGACATGAGGCAAAGAATTCGGGGTCACTGATGGGATCACTAATGTAGGACTGTAGGAGGTTCATGCGAAGGCCAGTGGGAGGCTCATTGGTCATCTTGACCCCGTTCTGGAGGACGGTCACCGGAAACTGAGACAAAAGAGAAGGAGAGAACAAGAAAAAAAAGGGGGGGGGGGTCAGGGCTTGGTTGGAATGACCGATGTATGTGGGAATGAAAAAAAAAATGATGTGAGATTTACGATTTAAACATTTTCACTTGCCATTCCACAGCCTGCCCTTCAGGACGATGTGCAAGTAACAACCACAGCTTTTTGACGTTAGCAAGCATAATTGGAAAGGTGGTCGGGGGGGGGGGGGGGGGGGGAGGGTTGAAAAAAAATATGCCAACTTTAGCATAAAATAGTGACTGAGCTACATACCACACATTCATCTGCTAAGGCTTGAACCTATCATTAGAAGTTTAAGTGTTCCACTCGATATGTGCATTGAGGGGGTACACTCACTGAAAACAGTCGACTCCAGTCAACATTCTGTGGCTGTGTGTGACTCACATAGAGATCAGTACGCAATTCGTTACAAGGATTCTTGAATATATCCGAATTGGGCCACCCTTCCCACTCCATGATCCATGTATCCCCACGCTACATGGACTTCAACTTGTTGAGGACGAACTGATTTTGCTACAACACGCATTTCCCGTAGACCCCTGCCCGAGTATACTCGGGACTCGCCCTCAATGGGTTAATGACTGGGAGATAATTTCAGCTAAAAAGTATGAATGAAAGAACTCCAAGGAACATGTATCACATTTTTTTTTCCCCTAATGAAAAAGTTAGATGTTAACATTGCCATCGAGAGACAAACATTGCACATCTACAAACAAAACATTTCAAGCGTAGGAAGGGTTTTCCAACAGGGGGAATCTTGTTTTAGAGGTATCTTTAGGCTCCACATACCTTGTTTGAGGGGTAGCTGGTGAGCCAGAGCCTGAACTCTGGGTTGACGGTCTCGGGGCTGAACTCCTCACAGATCTTTTCCAGGGCAGACATCCAGGAGACGGCCAGATGGCAGTTCTGAAGCACCACCCAGGTGCCCTCCTTGACGGCCGACGTGATAAGCGCCGCGGCCACAGGTCCCTGCGGGTCAGGTGGGGGGTCAAACCAAAACTCCGTCATTGAAAGGAACCCTGATTGCCATCTTATCACTGTGTCTCCCTCACCCCATCCTTTTATCTTGTTCTATCTTTCCATTTCACAATCACAAAGCTGCATAGATGGATTACACCCTGCAAGCCATGCTGGCCCTTGTACATTGCCATTAAACATATTCAGATTTTTTTTCCTGAAGTTCTCTGCCTTTATGTACATATTTGACTTTGTATGATTCTCAAATGAATTCTCGGCAACAATACAAATGCAAATACTTGAGATGTTTTCATATGTACTGATGTCGAATGCTGAAAATGAGCAATTCTAAATTATTCAATGGCAAAAATATCCATTCGTATTAAAAAGTTCAGAGACACCATTTCTCTGAAAATATTTCTTCAACTGAAAACATCGCTTTCAAGTCTACTATTCATTTATGCTCTTCACTTCAATGACACAAATAATGCATAAATAAAACAAAAACAAAGACGAGGTACTTCTTCAGATTTCAAATTCCTCTCTAGGGTGTATCATGATCACCTACCATGGACACCATCACCTCTATAACCATTGTGTAATATCATGAGGAGGAATGCCTTAGAGGAATGCATTACAAACCTGTCCTTGTCCAAGTGATATCGCATTGAATTTGTCCCCACTGAAACCCTTGTCGTCGGCAAACTTGAGTAGCGCTGCCATGGGGTCGGCCCCAGGGGAAAGCACGAAGATCAGCGGGGCGCAGGCGTGGGAGTCGGTGAAACTCTTGGCCAGGTCAAAGGGCGGCGGTTGCACAAACTTCTGGCCAAGCTTGCTGACCACAAAGTCAGTGACCAGTGGCAAGACCTGAAACAAAGGCAAAAACAAGAGAATGTACAACAATCAAAAGGTGAATTCATTCCAAAAAGTTATAGATGAAACAATTACAGATAAATTCCTGCAGAAAAGCCATCAATATAGTTCACCGCAAAACTTTGTTCTAATCCTTGACCCATGAAAATGCTTTGACTAGAACAACTTGCTGGGAATAACTTCCAGTCAAACTTGATGAACTCTGGCAGGAGACCAGCAAGAGTTAATGTGAGCATAATATGTATTTGCACCACTAACTGTAACTATTTAAGAATGTAAAGAAACATACTTCACTCCACAAATTCTGTCTCCCATTATCCTCACACTCTTCTCCGGAACACAAACCGGAACAAAACCTAGATAAGTATAAAGCTGAACTATTCTGGAAGTTGGCGCAATTCTGATGAGAAACATTCAAGAACTGTCGGTCATTCATGATGGACAGGGTCGTTAGATTTCTAGCAGACTCCCCGTACCTTGTCTGGCCGCAGACACCTCACCACGATGGCCCTCTGGAAGTCGGTGAGTTTCTCCTGCCAGGGAGCTGGGAGGGCTTCCCTGTGTGGCTCCTTGCTCTCGTAGAACGCCTTCCATTCTCCAAGGTGGTCCTGGAAACTATCCCTGTTCATATCCGGATGAAAATAGTGAGATGAAGATGATGTACATCTGGGATCTTATAATTTTCATTACCTCTGCCAACAAGGCTCTGTTTTGCCAGCATTGGTTCGGGTGTCTGTCTGTCTGTTTGTCTCTCTGTCTGTTTGCAAAATAACTCCAAAAGTTGTGAATGGATTTGGATGAAATTTACAGGAAAAGCTGTATAGGCAGCAGAATCTATCACTCTGAAATCAAAGGTCTTTAACCTACAAGACTGATGGGAGAGGAGCAAATGAAATAACATAAAACAAAGACACTGACACACAAACTTAAAGTGTTCTACACCTACATGTAGAGAGCATCAAAACCCCCTCTAAAAATCATTGCTATCTTTTTATTTGGTTGAGAATGGTCTGAGGACTCCCCTCTCCTAAGAAAACCCTATTCTAATCAGCCACAGTTTTCAACCTGCTGTGTAGTCAAAAGGATTGTCTGTCAAACTGAGATTCAGTCAGACACAGCTTGGACTGCAATACTGGCATCTTCTTCCTCATGCTCAGGGCTGATTCGTAGCTGCCTACTTGTTGCCATGGCAGCAGTGATAACTGTTCATCCAAAATCTATAAATCTGCGCCATCAATTGTCTCAAGTTGCCCAAGCAACGGCCATCACCACTCATCTGTCCCAGTTCAAATCAAACAGAGCATAATGCCTCAGACACAGCTATTCATATAGCATCATGTTGCCTGCCCAACTAGTAACCAACAGATATAGGCAGGTCTTTGAATGGAATTACGTAGAGAGCTCTCAACATTCTTACAAACAGCCCCAGAGTCCGTCTCACCTGAAACCTTTGTAGGCCGCCATGTCGCACATCCTGCACAGCTCGTCCCAGCTCTTGTCGGAGAGCCAGGAGGGGTCGGGGTTCTCCAGCTTGTTCTCTAGGCCCACGCCTCCGGTGAGGAAGAACATGGACTCCCCCTGGTCCATCTCCTTCTTGTCTCTGCAAGGGCCACAGACAAACCAACCACATATCAATCATTTCTGCTTTCTTCTTGTACATCCTCTCTTATTCATCTACGTCTAGTTGTATCCCCATTATGTAATGCTCTTTAGCTTTATGTTATTGCACATACTCGAGTTTCAAGTTATTTATCTTCTTCTTTTTGTTTTTGTTTTTGTTCCTTCACTTAAAGCAGAAGAAAATGGCAAGACACCAATAAATAGATTTGAAGTTGATAAAAAAAGAAAAAAAATTCTCACTAGATAGCAACTCTTACCTGGTTCATCAATTCACATTTTGGATAGTAGTCCGTAGATCATGATCTTCAGTGTCATAATTGCTGATATGTAGTAGAATTTGTTCAGCTTGTAAACTGCTACAGGCTTGGCACACGCTTATTTTTGTTTTGTTTTGTTTAACTTTCCAGAAAAGGCTATTTATTACGATGTGACTTTGTATCACAGACAATACTTAGCTGTAGGGGATTACAGTTGCTGACCGTGAAAATGAATGAAAATTGCCCACTTTTCACTAGTTACCTCAGTGGAATTTGTCAAGGTGCCAAACCAAGAAATGATTCACTTTATTGGACAAACATATCTCCCTAAGGCCACCAGCAAATTAAAACCAGGGCTCACGCCACTGGTGAAAATGGGAACAAACAAGGTTTTTATTCTGGAAATGACCCAGTATCAACCACCAAACACAAACGAACTACCGAGATTTTTCACTAAACACAACATTTAAAAAAAGAACGAATTAATTACTGTTCAAACACCACTCAGAGAAAAGTGAACAAGTGCACCTCTCTATTCCTTACAAGATTACACAAATCCTCTGAAGAGACTCAAAGTCTATTTGATTTCTCAATTAAACTTCTTTAACGAGTAAAGAGTGAACTACGGGAGGCATCCACGGATGTAAGGACGAGGGAAAGAATTTGACGAATGCTAGTCGATGGAATCAGGCGTTGCAAGCTGACAAAAGTTTACAGAATACAATTTATTGTCATCGTGCAGAGATAGACTGCAAAAAGCGGAAACTTTAATACCCTTCGTTTCTTGTGCTGGACCAAAAGCAGTACACCATACTTGTGTGTCAGTTTGAAATTATAGTATTTTTGCACAAAACTCAAAAAGTTAGAAAATATCAGCAAGTTCTTATATTTGCCTGTGTTCAGTGGAGCATAAAATTCTCGAAAGTTTCCATGTTGCAAAATATTTCACATCTATTGCAATCCGACAGTTTGAAGTTTAGATAATTCTATAAAGCCTTAAAATAACAAAACCTTAACATGACTATAGGAGGTCACTAAATGAGAAGTCTATTACAGGCTTTACGAGTCTCATAAACTGAAAAAGCAAATCTACACTTAATCTTTCTTTCCTGTTACATTTGTCCAATTTCTCCTGAATAAGCTCAGCTGAAAAGTATGTCTTAAAGCTAAGCCCAATAACTTGCCAAACTTCCACAATGTTAGCAATCCCTAGCGCAGAATTATAGCAAGACTCATCAAAATACAAATCTAATTCTCACAAAGTTAACATCAAACAGTTGCAGGCAGAGTTAGATGAATACTACTAATCTAGCACAGAACCATAACATTTCCCTTGCTTCTAGATACCCTTTTTCACACTCACACACACAGAGGAAGGAAAGAAATTAGAAAGAATCTCCTTTGCCCCAGTGTGATCAGTCAAGAAGTTGAGCAAAACTCCACAAATACAACCAGAAAACCCATTAAAAAACATACAGAAAAATGCACCAAACTATGCACAAACCAAAACAATCCACATTAGTGCAGCGTTACTGGAAAAGAACTCTGGTGTTAGTGTAAATAAATCCTGTTAAATTCAGACTTACGTATCAGTGGCAGCCCTGTAAAAAGAGAGGTGGATGTATTTCGATGGAGGGAAGAATAATGGCATGAAACATGAAGTCGTGCACGGATGTTGACACAGAAAATAAAGCATGATGCAAACAAAACTAGTATGAAGTGGCAGATGTCAGTTCAATAAATGAAAAATATGAACTTGGTCATCCAGTGGTAATTGAGATGTTGCATACACGTGTAGATGAAGTATGTCATTCAAGTTACACTCTATGCACGGCACTATGGCTACCACTGTTCTCAGTCTATAATCCAAGGCGTGTACCTTTCGTACTTCTGGTAATTATTTCAATCTGTTAGATGTACATGTACGCGATCGAATCCACTGTGAAAATGACCTTGTGTACAAGTCTCATAAACAGTAGTAATGATGTGGAAACCGATGTGGTTGATTGATAGGACAGGTGATGTAGACGTACAAATGTAGACTATTTTCTGATGAAGAAAGTGTGAAGTCTTCAGTTCATTGTATTAAAATCGAGATGACAGTATACGAGATACATGCCAGAGTGATTCAGCTAAAAGACATTACAATGCTGCAAAGAAAGCATCACACAGCTACGGAAAAAAATATGGCAAAGATATTATCGCTCCATCATCAAGAAAAATTGACAGACACCCATCATTCTCATGCTGCTGCCAAAGCAATGAGCGACATATAGGCCTAGAGTTTGCAGGTAGGTCAGCAGTAAAAGAAACGGCAGGGGGAAATCTTCATGCATCATGTCACAACAAAGATACAGTCTCAAATCCAAAAGATACAGCAAAATTATGAAGATTCATAGGCATGGATAGTATGTACATGACATGAAGATGGAACTACTAAAAAATCTTGATGCATCATATCACAACAAAGATATCAAAAGTATCTAATCCAAAAGAAATGGCACACTGACGAAGATTCGCAGGTATGGAGAGAGCGCATATGACATGGAGATAGAGATAGAACTATTATGAACGATCTATCATTCATTTCTTTAAAGACTGCTTTCAGCAACACTTACAAGAGGATGTTGATGCAGAGGAGATAGGAAAAGAGGAGTTTGTCCTTTTCAAACAGGGAGCGGCAGACGTTGCAGTACAGGTTGTACGTGAAGTGGTCGGACAGATATCGGAGACGCCTCTCTAGGATCTTGGACTTGTTGCTGATGGAGAGAGGAAAAAAACAATTAAACACACAGATATTATGCACAGTCAATCAAACTGTCAACCATTAATGAGTACGAGATATGTGCACCACTAGTCTAACCAAAATATTGCATCATTGAGAAAACTGGGTTCAAAGGAATTCTGGCATGTGATGGTGTCTATGCTCTAAGATACTGAGGCGATGCATCTCGCCTTTTATTATCAGCATGTATGAGCAAGTTTAATGTCTCCCTCTGAAAAAAGGCACTTCCTTATACTTCAGCTACACCCATATGAAATCAAGGTGGGAAGCTGCAACTATGAAAATTGGTTACAGGAGAAGACGAGGACTAAAGAGAAAATACAGAAGAACATAGTCAAGATATTGGTAAAATTATTATATATGAAAAAGAAAGAGTACGAATTACATATGAAAGAAGAACATATGTGGTTCCCTTAATAAACTTGCTCTCAAGGAGAAGACTCTTTTGTCTTTTTTGTCATATGAATGATAAAAAGGCTAAGGATATATTAACTTGCACTATGTTTCATAAGTGACAACAGATAACTTCCTCCCAGAGAAAACGATTTTTCTTGGAAAGCAACAAGGGATGCTCGCTTATCACTTCCGAGGTATCTCCACTCACCTGTCCGAGATGGAGTTGATGTAGAGGTTGACAAACCAGGTCAGGGAGTACTGGTACATGGGATCGATGTTGGGAAGATCGGCGATGGAGAAGAAGAGCACGCTGGAGTGCTTGGCGATGGGGCGGTAGCCGGCGCGGGATTCGTTCAGCTTCTTCTCTGTTTCCTCGGCAATCTTCTGCTTCTTGGAGATCTCGTCCGAAAGGACCTAGAGCACATTTGACAGAAAAAGAAAAGAAAAACGCATAAACTCAGCAGTTGCATCAGCACACATTGAGTGTTAAATGTGGATGGGAACATCTACGAGTTCACAACAGCATAATTGATGGTACGCTTTGACAAGGATAACTTCAATTCACTTGTCAAGTGTGAATAATAATGATAACAATAACAACAACAACAACAACAACAACAACAATAATAACAAGGAAAAGTAGAAATTACGCGGTGCGTAACATATGTCCCCGCCGGAAGTAGCATTTTGTAACAAAATGTGCAATATAGGTAAAAAATCAAGGTCAAAGGTCAAAGAAGTCAAAGGTCAAAATTCTGTGTAGAAGTTTTGAAGCCCTCACCTAGTGCCATCACATAAAGCAAATGGAATCGAAATTGGGTTAGAAATGGCGAAGGAGTAGCATTTTGTAGCCAATGTACAATATAGGTCAAAAATCAAGGTCAAAGGTCAAAGAAGACAAAGGTCAAAATTCTGTGTAGAAGTTTTGAAGCCCTCACCTAGTGCTATCACATAAAGCAAACGGAATCGAAATCGGGTTAGAAATGGCGCAGGAGTAGCATTCTGTAGCAAAATGCACAATATAGGTCAAAAATCAAGGTCAAAGGTCAAAGAAGTCAAAGGTCAAAATTCTGTGTAGAAGTTTTGAAGCCCTCAACTAGTGCCATCATATAAAGCAAACGGAATCGAAATCGGGTTAAAAATGGCGAAGGAGTAGCATTTCGTAGCAAAATGTACAATATAGGTCAAAAATCAAGGTCAAAGGTCAAAGAAGTCAAAGGTCAAAATTCTGTGTAGAAGTTTTGAAGCCCTCACCTAGTGCCATCACATAAAGCAAACGGAATCGAAATCGGGTTAGAAATGGCGAAGGAGTAGCATTTTGTAGCAAAATGTACAATATAGGTCAAAAAATCAAGGTCAAAGGTCAAAGAAGTCAAAGGTCAAAATTCTGTGTAGAAGTTTTGAAGCCCTCACCTAGTGCCATCACATAAAGCAAACGGAATCGAAATCGGGTTAGAAATGGCGAAGGAGTAGCATTTTGTAGCAAAATGTACAATATAGGTCAAAGGTCAAGGTCAAAGGTCACGACTGAAATTCTGTGTAGAAGTTTCAAAGCTCCCATGTAGTGCTATCATATAAAGCAAACAGAATCAAAATTGGCTCATAAATGACAGAGAAGTAGCAAATTGAAGATTTTGATCACACACGGACGCACACACGGACACACGGACGGACGGACGGACGGACACACGGACGGACACACGGACACACACACGTACGGAGCCCGTTTCATAGTCCCCTGCTCGAACTCGTTCGGCGGGGACAATAATATTGATAATAATAATAATAATAATAATAAAATAATAACAATAATAATAATAATAATAATAATAATAATAATAATAATAATAACAACAACAACAATAATAACAATAATAATAATACGGGGTACTGATAATGAATGGGGATAATTCAGTACTATTTTTCTTAAAAGCTCATGTCAAACTGCAATACTCCTTGGACTGCATAGAGGCTAGAAAGGTACAATAATTATACTTGTATAACGGACTGCCAATCAATAAAACCATCTGCATCACTGTTTGTAAATGCATTTCTGTCTTATGTGAATAATATCCACCATCTATGTCTGCCAGGTTGCTTGAGCAGTCACCTAAATTAGCCTTCTTTGTGCAAGTCTGTAATATTCAACTCTTTTCAATTCAAAACAACTTTTATTTGAAAATTAATTAAGTCAGCACGTGTAGGGTTCAACGGGGACGGACCTTGGACGAGTCCAGGACCAAGATGGCGCTCTCATCCTCTAGGATGTTGCCTTCGGAAGAGGAGAGCGTCTCCAGGATCTTATCCTCAATCTCCTTCAGCTGCTTCTTGTTGGCAGCACTCTGCAGGATGAGGGCTTGCCGTTCCTCCTCCAACTCCGGCCTGGGAGAGGTAGGGAAAAGCAGACATGGTCAAATCGATGTCTCTCCCTTGAACAGGTTGCAATACTTATTCTTGAAATATTATTCTCTTACGAGCTAAAACCTGAGAGAACATTTAAAAAGCCCTGCCAAACCTATGACTAGGATATTACACAATGTTCAGACGTACAGCTAATGGGTATCTGTTAACAAATTGCTGGAAATTATTCTGCATTGTCATCTGCCGTGCAAGTTAAATTCTTATGATTGCAACACATTTCTGTTACATTTTTGAACTGTTCCAGGTACCTGATAGACATCACAAGCAAATCCAGATGAAGTCGGCTCATACAAAGTAGTACATGTCAGCAATCTGAATTATGTTTCTGTGTATTGGGATATCATACGCTACTGGAGACCAATATCTAATTGCATCCATCCATACTTAATAACAGATTGAAAAACAATTTTTGGCGCATCCATTGAAACACAGTGATGTCCTTTGAACTAAAACTGAAGAAGTATAGCAAAAGACAAGTTTCTGAACTGTGGAATTATCTGCAAGGTGATGAAAAACACCAGAACTTACAGGCACAAGTTTCAAATTTCCACACTATTGTCAGTTGTCCCCCTCTGCCAAATCCTCCGAATCAAATCAAAACCATATTCTGATCAAAATCAGAACATGAAATGAAATAATGAAAGAAAGATATTATTCAGAGGGGTGAAGGTTCAGGTGTGAGTTTCTTCAATTTGTCTCCCTCTACAAATCATTAAATTACAGATCAGCAGTCGCGATCTCAACAGATTTCAATTGTAGAGGGAGACAAATTGAAGAAACTCACACCTGATATTTTATCTTATTAAATATGGCAATAAGACTTCCCTTCCGTGCCACACCCATGACCTGTGACCTGTGACCCCCCAGGGACTGACCTCTCCTTAGCGACCACGATCCCCAGCAGCTGGTCCTCCAGACCGTCGGGCGTGATCATGAAGTTGAGGAGGGAGACCTTGACGGAGAGCTCGGGCAGGTAGTGGGGGTTGCGCAGCTTGGTGGTGATGTAGAAGCGGAAGTCCTGGGAGTACTCTATCACGCTCTCCCCTAGCTTGATGCAGTCAATACCACCTGGTACAGAGGGCAAAAATTGGAGGGGGGATATGTTCAGGGAATTTTTCTCTTAGACGTAAACTCTTGTGCGTAATCCTTTATTGTGCAAGTCCTCATTTTGAATTGTTGATGCCGATTATTCTGTCCTTTTAAAGAAAACCAACTTACTTAATCAGAGTATGGTCTGCCTATAGTAGATGATAGAAGATGATCTTGCATCACACTAAAATGACACCAATTACCAGATCATTCCATCAAACATTCCACGTCACTGGACTGACTTGGGCTGTCTGACATCACTGAAAACACTGTGTATGCAAACCTATGATTTTGTTTTTTGTGTCACTCTGAACATGCAACTACTCCCTCTCACACTCTTGAAATGACACTGAAGAAAATCAAACCTAGTAACCCAGCTTCCATCTAGGAGGGTACTCACAGAAGGAGGGCTAGCTATCATGGTGGATTGCTTGACCTCTTAAATCTTACGTCAATCATTCAATTAATTGGATATGATTTCAAGTTAAACGATACCAGGATACTGTCTGTAATTTTTCCCATGACCATACATGTTCCTCTGCAATATTGCAAATAATGAGCTCGAGACATGAAAAGTTCTACCAGCATAAAATGAACTGAAAGCAAATAATGCTGACCTTTCTCTTTAAATCCATTATCAGTTACTCTGCATTCCTACAGTTGGCTGAGCATAAGACAGGTATTAAAACTCAAGGTGGCATTAGAGCCCTTTTTGTTTCTCATTACACTATTTGCCAGGCACCGCAATACATGGCAGATGGGTGCTAATATACAAAGACATATAACATGACATCTGTGTGACTTCAAGACATTCTTTCAAAACCCACCTTGCTTGAAGGTCTGTTTGAGGAGCAGGGGTTCCAGAGATGGATCAAGCTCCTCCCCAACGTTCTCCAGGAGCAGCGGGGTGCCAAACTGGATGCAGTTCTCCAGGATGCGCATGTAGTCACTGTCGGTCAGCTTGATGACCGACAGCTTGTTGTCCTTCTCCGAGTTCTTCACCCACTTGTTGGCCTGGCCTTGCGGGTCAATCATCAGTGGCCTGAGGAATGAGGAGGGAATGGTCAGTGAGGTCGACGACATTAGTGACCGACTTAACTGAGGTGGGTCCTTCCGTAGTTTAGAGCAACATGGTAGCCAATGGCCTCCTTACACAATGAGAAGATCAACCACATTAACTCATGTGGCCACATAAGAAAAATGAAATGGATTATCTGTAATGGATTAGCAAAATCAACTTTCTGCATGGTATACACCAAAGTTTGCACGACATATCCAAACTGATAGCTCTTCCACGCTGCTGAACTCCAACACTAAATATGGAAACATTCATATCTTGAAATCACATCCCCCCCCCCCCCCCCCGAAAAAAAAATATGCAAACTTAGGAAACTTAGGAAGAATTTGACAAGAGAAGAAAAAGCAGTGAATGGGAGTAAGAGATGAAGTAAAAAACAAGTACAGTTGAACCTCTCTTATCCGGCCTCCCTTTATCCGGATCTCTCTATTATACGGATGCATTCTCGCCATGATTTTTTTTTTTTTTTAATAATTACGGGAGGAAAGGGGGATTCCCAAGTCCTTGAGAACTCCTACACAAACACACATGAATTACATATTACTTCCAACATGATTAACACACATTACATCAAATTTCCTTCCAAATTACTTACCTTCAGACATTTTAACATCCCCAAACATCCCCAAATCATCGCAAGAACATGGACAGATTATGCGCTTGAGTCCTCTCACATGTAACAATGAAAAGGTTGCAGTATACACATTAATACATGTGGTACTACAATGGGCTACATCAGTACATGTGTATGTATATGCACATGTATAAAGCATTGAGTCTCCCGTATCTGGCCAAATCCCTTATCCCGATGAGCCCCGGTCCAGACTTGTCCGGATACGAGAGGTTCAACTGTACACCAAATGAGAGCTGCTGTACCACACAACACATAGCTAGACTGGATAGCTCACCATCTCCTTGCGTTGTCGACGATGACACCGTTGTCAATGGAGAAGTTATCTGTGGGGAGGCCAGCAATGTTCCAGGCGCGGATTTTGATCGGCTCGCCGAGGGTGTTACTCAGGGAGAACGAACTGGAGCAAGGAATTTCTTTCTCCTGCATGGACAATAGAGTAAAGTCATTGAAAGACATTCTTGCTATCACACTATTTTTTTTTTATGGGGCTTTAGGCCCTACTTGGTTTGTGATCCTAACATCCAAAACTCCTCTACATACACACATACACACCAAAATTTGTTTTTTTTCCATAAAATGTCTTTTCGTTTCATTGAACTTAAATGATGCAATTACAAAAAAATACATGAGCCTTTTTTTCTTTCAATCTGAATGGTCACAAGAGAAAATAAATCAGATATTCCATGTTCCATGGTATGCAAAGATCATAATAAAAAAAGATTGAGGTTGATGTGGTTTGGCAGTAGTCGAACTGTCACTATCGTCGTCTGAAATGCCTACAGTAGGAGGCTTGAACCACTGACCTTGCACACTGCGCTCCAGCCATTAGTGCAGGTTGACCGGAAGGAAGAGGTGAACGCCCCCAGGTAGGCGATGACGCCTGAGGAGATCAGGACGTCACCGATGAGGTTGTCGTAGATGTCTTGCAGGTTGGCGGCAGCAATGGTCCATCTGAACAGAAAGGTAGATATGCAAAATCGCTTAAAATTGTCTATTTTCAAACAAAGACCTAAAACATCTTATTCCTCTATTCAGCACTTCTATTTCTCATCCTTACCATTCAATATTCCTTGCTTTGTGAGCCGTTATCAAAGCTACATTACACAATTACGCTAACTGCACAATAACACCAACTGCCTTGTCACACTGTTGAAACAATTGATCATATACATCAAAGTAGGTTTATTTTCAACTTAAATCTCTGAAGACATCAATTGCTGAAGTGCCATAAATGAGATCAATTTAGCATTACTTAGTACACACATGTCTTAATACAATTATAACATCAAGCCCTGATCAGTCTCCACGACTTCGTCTCCACTATGGACACTCTATCATCATGACATTGAAATTGATTGAGTGATAAAAGATTGCTCAAACTTGCTCACAGCAAAGGGAATGAGTAGGACTAATGACTCGTGAGATATAGGTATATCTGCATGAGCCATGCTTCCCATAGCATGGTTGGAAACATTTTTTTTTTTTCTTTGACTTAAAAGCAATGTCGTCAAATTTATGGGTGACAAATATAATTTTATGCAACTAAGACACTATTACTTCAGACACCAGCTATGATAGAATCAGATGCAAATGGGGCTTTCGGTAATGTGGATCTGGATATAATACACTGAAAAACTCTGGATAATGCAGAGTATTATTCAGCACTGTGATGCAGTAGGGAATGTGTACAATGTAGCTAATCACAATGGAGGTTTCCTTGGAGTGCATCCTTGAACATAAATGTATCAGAACTAAAGTGATTATCACAATCATATTGGAAAGGCATTGTAATACAGGACAGTTTTGTTGTCATTCAGAATGAACACACAATTTACAATATATGTTTCCTATGAAGAAAATAGCCCCTTGAAGGGTTCCCCCCACCCCCTTACCTCTCTTTCTCGCCCCCGAGACCACCAATGAGCTTCTCCGCCCTCTCCAGCTTCTTGGCACAGAGGTCCACCTGCTTCTCCAGCTGGTCTTTCTTGTCGGTCATCTCCTGGAACTGGTCCTTCAGGTTCTGCAGCCGGTCCTCCACTGCCTTCAGCTCCGCCCGCTTGGCTGTTGGGGTTTGAAGAAGAGTCATTTGACACAATGTGCTGAATAGACATACTGTTATTGCTTTAAACTGTCATTGTTGCTGTGTCCCATACAGCAACATATGTCATTGTCAAACATGTTGCTGCTGAGTGTTTGGAGTAATATGTGCATTTAAATGATAAGTACCACATTAATGAAGTATGTCTGTTATACATTCGAGCATGTAATGTGTATTTAGCAAATTTCTGCACTTATTCAGTTTGACAATGATACAATAAAATCAAACATTAAATTGGATGTTTGGCATATATCTCAGTGGGTGAAAAATAATCAAAATCTAACTTTCTTTCCCCTTCTCAACCGTTCACTGTGGCTCAAAATGAACACAGCCTTAGAGACAATACATGTGATACTGCTGGCTTTATGGATGTGTGTAATGCTACTGTAAAACCAGACATTTTCGCATGCATGAAACTTTTGCAAATTTTGTGAGGTGCCACAATTCATGAAAGTAAAATGCATACAAAAGTCTTTGTCTACACAATCCAGTATGCCAACTATACTCATAATCTTTTCTTGGTCCGCAATTTGTGAAAGTTTCATGCTGCAAAAAAGGCCATCAGCTCCAATTTGCAAAAGTTCCATGCCGCGAATGTTTCTGTTTTGCAGTATGCAGTAATGATAAGATGTATGTGCTTTGAGCACTCTAACAGAGTGGATTTGGTGCTATATAAATCCATATTATAATCATTATCATTATTATGTGGACAGGGCATGGTTTCTCTCTCTTACCATTGAGGATTGACATGGTGGTAGCCAGGGACTCCTCGGCCTCCTTCAGTTTCTCCTTCTTGGGGGCCACCACCTTGGCCACGCGGTCGTACACCTCCATGGCCATCACCCACTTACACAGGCCCTCGGCAGCTGAGGAGGCTTTGACCACCTTGGCAGGGTCAAACTCGGGATTGGTGATGAACTCTGTGCGAATCTTCTTCATGGTAGGAACCTATTTGGAATAACCACCCCAAAAAATGTGTATGAGTGTAGACATCTATTTATTTTGCATGACCTAAAGTGCAGTTTCTTTATCTAGGAGAAGATGCATACTTTGATTCTTGCATTTTATGTTTATGAGTTAATAGTAACATTTCTTTTCAAATCTGTGAACCAGAACATCAGATAATTATAGCATCCATTAAAGCATTTATTTGTGTTAATTTCAAGTTGCGCTACCATGTATTGGTTGCAGTTTTCATTGATAGACTGAATGTACAGCAGTGAGTGGTAGCTGCAACATGGTACAGCCTGAACTCATAGTACCTCTTGGTTGACAAAATTGAAAAGAATTGAAATAATTACATATGCTGATTTCAAATCCAATTTGAACAAACAAAAGATGTTTAGAATTATTGCTTAGAAATGACAAGAAGCACATGAAACATGACATTTTTCTCTTCTGCAGGACAATTAGAAGTTTTAAATAGGCCTACCTTTAGATACTGGTAAGTAGCTCTTCTTGCATATGAGAACTGACATTCAAATAACATCTATCATTTTAATTGGGACATTTGAGAGAAGAAAGATAGATTTTAGGAAATTGATTGACTTTTTTAAAAATCCAATATTGGGGTATGCATCCAGTGGTATTGCACAGCTAAATTACTCAACATTTAAGGCAAAATTGATGAGAAAAACCATACCATATTTCACTTCTATAAAAAGCAGGCTCACTGAAACATGACATTTACAAGTATTTCAAATAAATGACATACCACAAAAACATGTCATAATATTCCTGGATGCATTCATTATGGATTTTTTTTTTTATTTATTTTTTTTGGGGGGGTCATTTTATTTTAAATGTAACAAAATAAAAATGACTCTTTACCGGAATATTGTCTTTATCATAGGTCTTCAGCATGTTGAGGAAGTTCATGTCTCCGACCAATTTCTTGGAGGGCCCCCAGTAGTCCAGGATCTTTCCTCCAGTGCCCGCGGGGTCGTTGATCTTCTCCGGCTTGATGTCCTTCATGACGCAGACAGCCGACATGACCAGCTTCACGCCAGACGGTGGGTTCTTCATCGTCTTCACCACAGCAATGTCAGCAGGCTGCAAAGTACCAACAGGGCATGATGGGTTAAAGAAAAGGTTCGTAGAGAAAATACTGTAAAAGTGGTTTCTTTCGCGTACAGAAACTTTCGTGGTTTCCATCGGTGCGGACTTTTTCGCGCGTGTTTAAATTCGCAGTCGGTAATGATAGCATTGTACAAGCGACGAGTTCAAAACATTTTCGCGTGATGTTAAATTCGCGGTTCAACCTCAAAGCGCGAAAAGCGCAAAAATAAAACCACTGCGAAAGAAACCACTTTTACAGTAAGTTACAAAAGACCCCAGACCTGACCAGAGGGTGTGTGAGATAGATAAGCCTTGGTCATCCCATTTAGAACAATATCCCAAATCCTACAATATTTGGGGTGAAAATAATCATTTGTCTCATGAATACTACTGGCAACCATTGATAGGTCGCATGACAATTCTATCCTGCACCTGACAAAGCTCAGCAGCAGCAAGCTATCTACAATCATTTTTCACTAGACACCTCCAACGCTGTAGGATTCAACTGCTAAGGCCAATATCTTCCACAAATATCCCAAATGGATGCAATTTTTTTTTCTTATATCCAGCCAAATTTCTATTCTCAGGCCCCCACAACGTGGCATTTCTTGAATATTAAGCTAGCATGTTACTAGTTTGGACTACGGATACTTCTAAAGTCATGAACGGTAAAGTTAGATAATAATTCAATTTACCTCTACTTTCTATCAACACTTTGGTCATCTAACATCCATTGCAATACACAGGAGTTTTATCCGTACAGAAATCATTATAGCATAATACCTATGTCCCAGTTACTGTTTGTCAAACTATGCAAGTAATCATGTAAAGCTAGGAGCCATCCCTTTTATGGATCCCATGTCAAGAAAAAAAAGGATGAAGATACCTTCAGGGTGTTGAGAGCAGCCAGGGCAGCCTCAAGCGCTGGGATGGCCTCAGCCAGATCACTCTCGCATTCATCCTTGAGGGCCTGGGCTGAGGCTGCTTGCTCATTGGCTGACGCCTCGTCTCTCTTGACAATCTCACTTGTGGCCTGGACTTCTATTGACTCCTTGGTAATCACCTACACAGGGAGAAGAAACAAGGCATTCTCTGACTTGTGATGAAGTTCATGAGAGACATGTGAGATAGAGTTATTCATTGATGGTGTACCCGTGATATATAGCACAGACAAAAATTGCAATAGTCATGCACTAGAAGAAGAGAAGCACAAGTATGTAAGGTGTAATTCCATGACTGTAAACTTATATGAACAATGTAATGTATGAAAAGTAGAAACTGGAGGCACCATAAAAAAGATAATGATGAAAGTTACTTGGCTGTTACTCGGTTGAAAGTAGTTTTGTCAAATTAAGTTCCTCAAAGCCACAAAAAATAAATAAATTGCAGGAAATGTTTCACAAGATGACATGTTTTACCAAGCAAATATGACCATCCCAAACTCCAAATTGTAGACACCATAAACATAATCAACATGCTGAAGCTCCATATCATTCTAACAAATGAATTACTTCATGGTTATATATTAGATATAAATGTAATGAAAAACCATCCCTGTTGACACAAGGCTATGCTGTCATGTAATTAACAGCTGATGTTAACCATGTTTGATCCTTGCCTTCATCTTCACTTTTTGTATGGTACAGTCCACCTCCCTGATACCACTTGCTGACTATTTCTGGCCACCTGCGTCAAACTGCCAGGGGCTGCTATCACTCACCCATTTTTCAAAAGAGTGAATCTGGAATGATTCACTTTACAAGTTTGCATCCTGCTCTCTGTGGAGAAGTGAAGTAGGAACTCCTACACACATTTTAGGACTCTCTAGCTGTGGTCACACTGGCAAAACATCATAAAGTTTAAGTTTGCGAAGTTTAAGTTCTCAAAATTTGCCAGTGTGATTACACAAACTTCTTGCAAAACTTCCCACTTAAACTACGGAAATTCCCCCCCCCCCCAACAAATTTTTTTCGAAGTTTGTGCAGTTTGGACACATGCAACTGAACTTTATGAAGTTTGTCACAAGATCAATCCATTCTGGTGCCTCCAAAGCACACTTTCATTGTGATGTATGTGTGTGCATTGTCATATCATAATCATTAGCTGTCAGATGTGCACACTTTCTTTGATGTTGCATATGCGCACCAGTGACCCAAGCTCCGAGAAAGAAAACTTCAAGAAGTTTGGCCGCCAGTGTGGATGGACGAGCAAACTTTGCAAAGATTTCTCGAAGTTAAACTTCGCTATGTTTTGTCAGTGAGGCCGTGGCTACTGGCTCCGTCTCCTGCTCTCCCGAACATGGAACCTCCATTTTCAGCTCACCTTCATCATCTTCTCGTTCTCCTCGGCGGCGACCACCAGCTTGGGCTGGAGTTCCTTCAGCTCCACCTGCATCTCGCCCACCTGGTTCTCGGCAAACTTCAGCTTCTCCAGACCTACCACGTAGCGGCGCTTGGCCTTGGCGATCTCGTCCCGCTTCTTGCCCAGCAGCGTCTTGAAGGCCGAGATCAGCTCCAGGTACGAGGTCGGGGTCACGTAGTTGTGTCTGCCGAGCTCCTCAAAGAACCTGAGAGACAGGAAGAGGGAATAGGGCAAAATATGACCATACTGGCTTAAACTTTGTCTCCAGATTATTTATCATGCAACCCCCTTTCGTATTACTTCATAGATTCAGCTTTTTTATTTTGGTATATAATCTATCAGACACACTGAACATCTTCTTTCAGTTTGTGTTGGTACAACACATGGATAACTGCAGTCTATAGGGTCAGTGATTACTTTTGAAATAACAAAGCAGCCTATCTTTAAATAGAGTAGACCGGTATCCTTTTTCAAACATGGTGCAGAATGTTGACAGTCCATGATACGTGATTTCCCAAGGAAGATCCACTCACTTTTCAGACAGGTTCCTGGCACTCGTGTGGAAGCTTTTACAGATGTGGACCACGCTTCCACGCTCCTCCTCCTCCATCTCCACAGTCTCCAGGAACTTGTTGGCCACCCTCTCCAAGGCATCTTCAGGCCACGCCTAGCAACGGAGGACAATGACAGCAACAAAATTAATGCAGATAAGTATGTGGGAGCAGCTTGTGCAGTTTGGATTGCTTATGACAAATGATACACAACTGATGGACAGCATCGTACATGCTTACTGAATTTGATAACCTGGTTCTTTTTACACCAATATGCATGTAGACTGTACTGAAGTTTCTTCACAGATGTTGTAACACTTCTCAATGTTGCACATGAGTTAAAACTTTCCAAACCCCAGTTTAGGAACTCTTGAAGGAAAAAATCTCGTTCAACAAATTCATACATCTCACAAAACCAAGAATGACAAAAAGAAAGGGTAACTAAAAAAAAAAACCTCAATAACTACTGAGTCCACAAGAAACTACATTAGTTTACAGCTAGTTTAACTTAATGAGGACTACTGTATCTGACTCATTGAATCTCCCTGCAGACTTAAGTTTGGACCAACCTGAAACCAATCAATGGTGCAGCAGTTGATGAGGGAGGGGAACTGGCGGAGGCGGTTCCTGAAGGTGTTGCCGATCGGCGAGAAGGCGATGATGATGTGAAGGTTCTCCTTGCAGCGGTTGACGAAGAAGGCAAAGAGGGCGAGGGGACTGAAGTCAGCGTTCTTGTCACCTGCCTGGGCAACTGGCCTGACAGCCTGTGATTTGACGGAAGTGGGGGGGGGGGGGGGGGGGGAAGACAGTGATTACATACCAGCAGAAGATGTATTGAAAAGCTCATTCAGTGAAGTCATTTAATGAGATCACTCAATTGCAATATATCCCCACTATCAATAAATTAAAAAAAAGAAGTTTATACAGTGTTGCAGTATATATGCCACAGACTGTACAAAATGTTAAGCAGGATGAAAATTTTCAATACGGACTTCAATGCATGTACTTTGGCTAAATCATTCGTCCTTTTCACTTAATGATCCATAAGATGTACACGTGACAGATGTTGTCATGCATGTTTGTATATATTTCATAATTTTTTATTTTATCTTCATAGTAAAATTTTTCTTCATGGAGGTACAGAGTTCCTAAACAGGAAGGAAAGCACAATTTGATCAAAGAAAGATATTAATAAACTTTATGTGAACTCATTCTGATGTTATGTTGTAAAAGTTGAAGAATTCATTTACTTGAGAAACAGTTTACTTTAAAGAAGTGCATAAAAAAACAACAACAGTACCATGGTAACAGGTTACATAATGTTGAAAAAGATGACTGCCTTCTCTCTGTTAAGATGATAGATGAAACGAAATTAACTAGAAAGCAAAACAAAGAACCAGGAAAAAGGCAAAAAGGAGCCCCATTTGTAAGGCCTTGAGTAATTCTTGAAATTCTTGTAATCCAACATAATATAAACTGGAGACACCACAGCAACAACTTATTATGCACAGGTCTGATTGGCTATTGCTAAGCTGTTGCCATGGTATCACCAATGTGAATGAAGCCTGCTCACCTCAAGAAGCTCTTGCTTCTCGTCCACGGCGTAGAGGTTTGGCACCTCGCCTGTATTGAGGAGGTTGTCAATGTCCTCAAGGAAGGACTCCTCCTTGATCTGTGTGTCTGTGATGAGGAAGGCTGTGGGCTTACCCAAGGCACCGGCATTTTTCAGCAGGGACTATCAATAGGAGGCGAGAGCAGGGTGCACAAGTTTAGTTCCGCAGTCAAGGTAGATGGTTATCACTTTCCTTAGATTTATATTGTGTATGTTAATTACCACTGTATTGCATGCATCTCACAGAAGCTGCTATAGCTTAGCTTTGGTATAGAAGGCAGGCTGTGATGAAGGAATGTGAAAGCGCTCTTCGCCAGGAAGTGCAACTTAAAGGTGCTGTATACCATTGGGGACAGTGATTCAAAAAATGTCTGAGTTATCACATTTGATGCATATGTGTAGGTCAGTTGTATCACAAAACATCTTACCATATAAACATAAATTAGCAATAAAGTCTAAAATATAAGGAGATATCACAATTTTTTCAATAAACCATAACTGTAGATGGTTTATTCTGGAAACAATTTTATTATAACTATTGTTCACATTTTGTATATTTAACAATACCTAACATTGATTATACTGATTTACATTTGTTGTTTCTATCCCTAACTCACATTCTAGAACTATTTTGAAGCACCAAAGCTGGATTTTTGTTTCATCTGCAAATGGTAAATAATGCCTTTAACATCGGGATGACACAAATTTTCCTCAGTTCACATTTTATCTCTTTGACAGTTTCAAATTCTATTTCAATGTGTACATACATCTATAATCAATATCAGGTGAGATCACATTTGTCATTATTCCATTATCAAGAAGGTGAAATCAAGTATGCAATGCCTAATACTACACACATATACAAGGCGAGCATCAGTTTATGGCAATTCAAAATTTCTTTTGGGAAGTTTTGAAACAATGCTCTACAATAATTTCAGGTGCAATAAAATCATAAAAGTCTGTAAGGCATGGAGGCTATGAATAAATACCACTACAGTTGATGAAAAATGACAGTGTCATCTTCAACAACTCACCTTGAGGTCCTCCCGCCACTCGTTCTTGCCGTAGCTCTTGGAGATCTCCGGCTGGAAGAGGCTGAAGCCGGCCATGTGGGCAGCCAGTCGCGTGAGGGACTGTCGTCCGCTGCCTCCTACACCCACCAACATGGCGTTTCCTCCTGGCTGCTTCAGCACTCGACTGATGCGGGACAGGTGCTCCAGAACATATCTGTAATATCATGTTTCAACGGAGACATGAATAGTTAATAACTGTTTGCTTAAACCGATACCACCACAGATGTTTCTCTGTCTCATACAATAAGAATGGACACATAACCTTACTTGATTGCTTTGTAATACTTGTACTTGTTGAGGTGCCCTTTAACATGAAACCCCACCCCCCCCCCAAAAAAAAAAATAAAAGTAGTGGAGATTTTCCCCAAGGGGTAAGTGACAACAGCTTATTGTCAGCATAAGCCATGCTTTGCTTCCAAAACCACTGAGGTCCTAATTTTCAGCATGATTCCATCAGCAGCTCATATTTAACTTGTTCTTGTGCTATCACAACCATCATCCTACCATCAGTATCAGAAGAATATCAATAAAGTACATTTTCACTGAGGTGCACTGTACATCTGAATTCATTACTTTAATCTATAAGAACTACCTTCCCCCAAACAAACAAACAAACAAACAAACAAACAAAAAAACAAACAAACAAACAAACAAACAAACAAACAAACAAACAAACAAACAAACAGACAAAACATTAACTGACTCCATGGAGGAACAAAGGTCGACTACCACACTGCCTTCAACCTGGGTACCTAAAATATTGGGAGTGTTCATGGCGGAGGAGTTTCCGGGGGTGGGGGAACCATAATATGAGATTTATAGCTGACGGAGGAACACAATTTGGAGTCAGGCTCTGCGACACAAAACAAAAGCTTACCGGAAGATGACAAGGTTCATCCCTGTCTTGTGCATCTGGTTGTACTCATCCAGCTGGTACTCCACCACCTTGTTGAACTCCTCTACCGACTGCACCTCCTCGTACACCTTGTCCTCATTCTCCGCCTCGGGGTTCATGTAGTCGCCGAACATCAGCGAGCGCATGTTGTCCTGCTTGATACCCCGCTTGTCCGGGTCCAGGTGCTCGAAGACTGCCTCGAAGCTGTCCTTGAAGACGTCCTTCACCAGGGTCTGACACAGCCTATGAGATTGGGGGGGGGAGGTCGGAGGTCAAAGGTAAAGAAGGTGAGCATTACTTAAAATCAAGAACAAGGCATCCTGCTACTTCAATGGGATCACATGAAGATTGATGGCTGTCAGCATAAATCATGAGAACTGTTAGGTCTTGACGTCTTACAACCAAGATAATATCACCTTCCTGTGCATTGCCATTGCGGGTTACCTAATTTGAAGGGTTACAGATTTTTTTGCAAAAAAAAAAGACAACAAAACATTTAATATAACTGGTATGCTACATCCTAAAGAGAGGAAGATAGATGCTTTCAAAATACATGTGTACTCGAAACGATGTGATATTTCCCCTTGGTTGTTTCCTACTTACAAGCTGATTTTAGCTGGTTACCTGTCCCATGGACTTAGTGAAGCTAACATGGGATAAATCAAGACTGACTTTCATTCTGTAGCCAACAAGGCACTTTATACTACACAAATTAGAATTGGACCAATCAAAATGAAAAAGAAAACAAATGTCCCAACAAAACGTTGAACTATCTCCAGTTATACTGAGATAGTGACGACCCCTTTCCTCTCTCAGAGGGATTACTTACAAACAGTTGTGTACTTCAAGAAGATGGTAGAACCATTCCATGACCTTATACTGAGTACTGTTTAAGGACCATCAGTGAAAATATCACACAAGCGAGCAATGTATTGAGGGTGTGTGTGTTTGTGATAACGAGGGCAGCAAAATGACGATGACAAATAAGCCAAGACTCACTTGAACAGCCACTCCCTGTCTGCGTCGTCGATGAGGCGGTCGTAGAAGACGCGGAAGACCTCGTGCACCCAGAGCCGCGTGAAGGTGCGCTTGTTCTCCACCGCCTGCTTCTTGACGAGCAGCACGCCGTTGACGACGCGGGCAAAGTCGCGCAGGTTGAAGGTGTAGTGGGATTTGGCCGGCGTGGGCAGGAGGTTGGCCATGGCCTGCTTGTACACCTCCATGGTGCCAGTCACCACCATGTTGCCGCAGGTGAAGATTTCTGGAGGGAACTCGTTGGCCTGATGGTTCACAAGACAAAGATCAGAGTAAGACATTTCAGCTCTTGATGGAAATACTGTTTCACTTTACTTCTAAAGACTTCAAATGCAAACTTTAGATTTCCAAAATCTATAAATATCATCAGGATTGACAACTTCAATTATGTAACAGATCCTCACATTTGGAGCTATTTCTTCCAAAATAGACCTAGCAAGTATGAGTAACATCATGACGTACAAGACGAGTATTTTGAGATTTAATATAAACTGATAAACAGTTATTCAAACTTCCAGCACTTCCATTTGATTACTATTCATATAATGCAAGCAATTTTACTGATTTGTTTAATTCTATTACTGCATTGTTAGCTAGATTCAAGACAGCTTAATATTCACATCTTGATCTACTGCACGGAACCACTAACTTCATTGAGGAAATTGAAAATAAAAACATCACTTTATTCCTTTGACAGAGATGGCTGAAAACAGAATATGGCCGGAATTCACAAAAGCAATTTAAAATCATTGTTTGAATTTTGTCCATAGACTGCAACAAAAGCAAAGCAAACATACCTTGCATATTTGTGTGTAACCTCTGGATGTCTGTTGTGGTACCCAATGTGTTTAGACATGCATTTATGCAACAAAAATTTGCATAAATCTACGGTCTAGATTTGTATTCCCTCTGTGATTCCAGTCATTGTTATTCTAAAATGAACAGAAGAGGAGCGTACAGCGACTCACCCTGAGGTAATAGCTAACGATGGTGGTGAAGATCCGTTGCATGGTCTCGTCGTTGAAGGGCACGATGCCGATGACGTTGAAGTGACGCAGGAACCGGGGCGTGATGGGGTTGCGGCCACCTCCCGGTGGGCCCATGGCACACAGGTACTGGATGTCGATCAGACTGATCTTACTGGTGTCCTTCTTGTCATACCTGGGTCAGGCAAACACACAATCATGAATCATGATTTATACGGGTGATTAAATATAATTTATTCCATTACAATTCTTTGTAATTTCTTTTCATAATTTTCTTCTAAGACTTCATTCATTCAATTTCAACAAAACTAAATTCATTTCCATCAACCTCTCCATTTTGATATCTCAGACAAGTGTTCATTGTCTGATGAAATCAGATCATTGCATCAAATACAATATTCAAATCACTTATCTATTCAAAAAATAATCAGTATTATTTCAAAATTTGATGGAAGTGATGGCATGTGCTATCAACTCTGAATACAATACTTCCCACTTATAAAATGGATGATTCAAACCAAATTCAATAGATATGAAAAAGAAGCATCAGACTAAGAAGACTATTTGGTGTATGTGTACACACTTCTCCTTTGCCAAGAATTAAAATGCATTTTTCCCCTCTTATGAGTAAGACAAAATCCCCCTTAGAAACGACAATTTTTCAAATCAGCATGATCTTAGAATTAGTCTTCACTAAAAATTGTGGTGAATGCATTAAATACAAGCTTGTCTTAATGCTCTTGTAATATCCCTAAATTTTCAAGAAGTTGTAGACATAAACATAAGCCAGCCTACAAGGGATGCAACATATAAAAACAACTTCCTGTCTTGCAGAAGGCTATTTTTTGGTAATCCATTTCTACTCTGATTCTATTTTTTCCTACAACTTTCAACCACCACTCTAAGAAGCATTACACATTCAAAATATAATGCACACATCATAATCTCATAACAGAAACTACAATATCAACGCAGTGTCTGAAAGTCTCCAACTTTGGGGCCTACAGTTGAAGTGAAGGTGAGTCGAATGGACGGCAAACAAACTGACCAGTTCTTGTGGTCAAAGTACTGTCGCAGGAGCTCGATGGGCGGCTGGGCTCCATACACCTCCCTGGCAGGCATGTTGAGATCGTCCACAAAGATGACTGACCGCTTGCCCATGGGTGGACCAAACACGCCCTTCCGTCTCTTGTCCAGCTTGGACATGATGATGTCCTGCGGATTTACAGCATATTTAGACACCTCAGTATAGTGAAACTCGGACAACTCAGGAAATCAATGTTGAAGAAGATAGATTATGACCCATAAGAATGAACTTTAGCTAACAACACCACTTACTCCCTGGTACTTAATGCCTCATTTTACTGCCCTGATTCTATGTAGAATGTGCCAAACAAACTTCATCACATTTGCATAAAAATAAACTAAACTTGAATAAAGCACACACACACACACACACACACAGAACTCCAACAGTGTTCTTGACAAACCGAAAAATCATTGCATAGTGTAGGTTTACAGCATATTTTCATCAAAGTGGTCACATGAGAACTACTGTAATGGCTCCGGATTGACACTACAAAAATTAAATCTTCACATTATGTCTTGATTAACTTTCTGAGGACTGTGCCTTCAAAATTCAGCTGCAAACTACATTTGGTAGTCTAGTCTCTGGCTTGGGTAGGGTTAAGATACTCCCTCCTCGAAATCAAACATAGCATGCCTGTAAGTCTATGTTTGTATAACTGTCATTCTATTTTGCCATTTTTTTTCAATATTCAACCGATATGTTAACTGTTATTGTATCCTAATGTTGATGTTAGTGTTTGTTTTTTAATATTTTCCTTGCTTTGGTGAGATAAAGCAACTTGAAACTTGAATATACATATATGTTTCTTCTGAACGTGACATTGTACAGGTCTCTGTATCAGGGGTTAGTGAAGGATGGCCGCTGTAGATTGATAAAGTTCTGGTATCTACGAACCTGTGTCTGGTTGGCGCTGGTCTGAGCTGAGAAGTTAATGAAGAGAGGCAGGTAGTCATCCTTGGACAGGTTGTTCATCAGCTTGTCCTTGACGTACACACTCTTGCCCGTACCGGTGGGGCCAACAAACAGGATAGCCCTGGTGGTAGAGAATGAGGGCGATTGTTATTGAGACGCAACCCAAAAAGCAATAACGATTGAAGACAATTGGACAATATCACACTCTAATGATTATTACAACGGAACTATAACTCATTTATGATTTCATAAGAAATACATAAGATACCAGATCAAAGAAATGAAATGTACTTGAAGAAAATGGTTATACAATTTTCAACATTTTGTTCCAGTAAGCAGATAGATAGAAACAGTTCATCCACTATCATTATCTTGCTCTGAAAAGAAAAGTAGTAAAAGTGGACCTCTTGCTTAGCCACATTATCAGGATGCAATGCAGACAATCATTACTTAAATGCAGCAAGAATAGCACAATTAGATCAGTTATCACTTTACAAACTATTTAAATTGTGGAATAACTTCACGAGCTAAAGATTCAAACAGACTGGAACTAAAGAAATGTGCTTCATATTGATCATATCTGTTATTGATCACTGGAATCATACCATAAAACTGGGTCAGATTTTGATATTCACTGCATATGAACCACCATCAGTAGAGATGAGATGGGAAAATGTGTGGGGTAAGTAGTAATTTTATTGTGTTTTACCTTTCTCGTCTAATGGCAATGTCCATGAGGTATGTGTAGCGAGCTGTGTCCATGGTCGGCACGATGATCTCCTGCACTTTGCGGCCTTGACCAATGTCCATGTTCCGGATTGTGTCATTCCAGTGTGTCCACTTGCCCCTGGCCTTGTACTGATTCAGTCCATCAAAAGTATACGAGGGTATCAAAGCGATACATTAACATATGCATTGCATGTGGAATTGCGTCTGTTACATTATTCTTTCATATATTCCTCTGTTCTCTCAAAAATCCAATAACAATCATGATGAACAAGAAAAAGATATCCTCAATGGCCCATTGAGTCTTCTTACTCACATAAGTTCAATAACTACACATACAATTCAACACCAACCAAAATATTTTAACTCAATATCTAAACTCAGAATCTTCCATATCCCTCAAAATGATGATATCATCTCGCCAACCCCTTGTAACTAATAGGAGCTAATATGTCATTCCTTTGAAATCACCAATTTTGTCCAGCTGCATCTATGATCTGATCGCATAAAGCAACAACCACTCTGACTTATTGCAGTAATGGATGATGCTGCAGTTGGTTTTAAAGTCAAGGTAATAAATAGATTGCACATCACATTCCAATGCATCAATGATTTTGGATCACTGAATTTCGAATAAACGGCCGGTTGGCAACTGGTCTACTCGAGAGGGCAAGGGCCGAGGAAGAGAAACTCACCTCAAAGAGGTAATCGTAGACCATCCCCTCCGGGGGGAGGGGTACATCCAGCTTGCCAACCTCCGGTGGGATGGGGTGCTCCTCAGCCTTGCCCGTGATCATGTCTCGCATGTACAGGTCGAACTTGCTGCGGCCGTCGTTGTCCGTTGTGCAGCCCACCGACCAGATGATGGAGAAGAGGAAGGTGTTCTGGGATTGCAATGAGGAGGATTTGAGAACTTATATGACATTCTTTCCCAAAACATGCAGTACTGGGAGAAAAAAATTCAGCAACACAAACTCATATCAAGTATTATTGCATAAATTCTGACTGTGTTATCTCATGTGTGTTTTCACTTTTTACAGGAACTAAAGTGATGCAGAAGAGAACCAGTACGCACACACTCAAAATCTAAACACGAGAATACTTTGGAACAATCTATACAGGTAAAGCTACAGCTGAATGGTTTGATATTGAATATCTCTGATCCCCAATCTTTTACGATGACATTGGCTGATTTTCAGGCTGTATTTGAATTCTGAGCCAGAGGCAAGCAATCAGTCTATTTCATGAAAGAAGTTAAGTCTTTGACCAAGTTTTTATTGAATGGAGGTCTCCCCAGTGTTTCAATTCAACCAGCCAATAAAAACTTGGTAAAGCTACAAACCTATGCAATGTAAGATGATGAAACATGGCCATCCACACATGCACTGGTCTAAAATAATTCTCAATGAACAATTGATGCAAGGAAAAATAGGCAAATTCACCAACAACACGCAGACATCTGACGGAACATTTAAAGTTCGTTCTAGAGGGTCATTCTTGTTTGTAAGGGCATATATGGACCATTGAACTTCAAATGTCTAGAACGGCTTTGGGTTGAATTACGTCTTTTGAACAGTACATCTCACCGCATAGGACTTGTCTCATGAATCCATGCCATACTTACAACGAGCCACGGCTTCATGTTTTTGGGGTCACAGTTGGCCAAGTTGTCATCCATGAACATCCTCACGAAGTACATCAATGAGCGCGCCATGTTGTTTATGCTTGTTGCCACATATTCCTGGAAGAGAACACATCCGTGAATTTGTTAATTGCATTTATATATTGTCACAGTTAATAAAAGATATGAACTATTATAATGATACAAATGAAAATATCTAAAGACACATGTAAGCTTTACATCTACTCAAGAATTAACTTTGGCTGCTATGACTACTATTCCATTCAAGAATTAACTTCTTATACTTGACACTAATCTGTCATCATTCTTTGGCTCTGAATCTATCAAGTGGCGAGTATGACCTGACACAGTCGCAGCTGTCACAGTAGCTTAAGAAGCATACATGGAATGTCTTCAAACCAACCTTGCAGTTCCTGCGGACGTAGTCGATGCAAGGTTCAACGAGCCAATCAAAGAGAGCCTTGATGAGCGGCAGCTCCTTCTGTAGCTCCTCTGGCAGCTCATTGCACCAGGACTTGAAGACTGGGCGCCAGCCGAGACTAGACGGCTCCAGGTAAATCATGCCACAACGACTCACAGTAGCAGGCTAATTTTTTTTTTTTTTTTGGGGGGGGGGGGGGGTGGAGGAGAGAAATAATGTTGAATTATTATCTGTTCTTATTACTGACTATAATATGATGTAACTTCTGGCTTGACTGTAGTACACCCTGGTTTTGATACCTAATACAACCTGATAGAGTATCGAAGTGATGATGTCATAGGTTTAGTCATAGTGTAGGTTGAAACCCAGGTGCATGCACAAACACACAGGCCTGGTGAGGTCGTTTAAAACCAGTTTCTATGGCAATGAGTGGCTAAGACATCACACTTTGCTACTCTATACCTAATAAACATAGAAGGAAAGGAAGCATGTGAGGAATGAAAAAATTGAAGGACTTGAAACTGAAAAATATGACAAGTTTCTCATGAAGAATGATACTGTTGATGGAGTTATAAGTGAAGAGGGGGAAAAAAGACCGACAAGGCAATATTTCTCGAACAACAAAGTTCAAAGTTGAACTGCAGCCTTAAAAAAACAAAGGCACACACTCTGAAAAAATAAAAACCCAAAACAAAACAGGGATTGGTTAAGTCCTAACTTTGATTGGTTAGAGTCCTTACTTCCTATTAAAGGACACTTACCGAGGCCTGTGAGAGATCCATAGTCTCAAAGATGAGACTCATCGGAGGTGACATCTGGATGATCTCACCGCTCATCAGACACAGCTTCTTGTTGTCGTCCAACACGGTGTTCATACTCTCAATCCAAAGTGTGTCAATGGGACCGTCAAACAGCACCCACTTGCGGTCGGGCGTGTCCGTGGAGGCAAACTCGCGAAAGGTGTTGGCCACAATTCCATCCGTCCACTGAAAGGATTAAAAGAAAATGACATTTAGAATATTTGCTCCATTCAAATCATGATAACTACAAAATAAAGGTGATACTGAATTACGCATTTTCACTCTCTGAACTGAAATCTGGCATCCCCCAAGTGAAATACTGCAGACCAAAATGCAAAGGTTTTTAGCATCAATATATGTTGCAACATTACACTGGGCAGGAAAAGGAATGAATCGAGTCTGCTTAATATGTACACAGAATAAATGAAATCATCAGTCTTTTATTATGCTTATACTGTAAAACAAGGAATGTTTGCGTGCATTTTAATTTTGCGAATTTCGCGATCGCCAAGATTCACGAAATCAAAATGCACATGAAAGTTCTTTTCTACACTACATGCACTGAATTCGCAAAAAAAAAAATCATGTCACGAATATATCATGTTTTACAGTATGCAAGAGTTATGATGGCATATAGACATCATGGGTCATCACGCAAGCAAATTGCCTGATAAACACTGAATGATCATACCTCGTGGGACACTGGGTCAAACTGGCCAAACAGCTGACCCATGGTGACAGCCTTGGGGTTAACCGTCCGGTGGATGACCTTCTCTTCCTCGTTCAGACCCTTCTCATTGAGGAGGGTCAGTGCGTCCGCCAGCACGTGGAGAACCTGGGTTTTACCGGCAAAGGGCTCGCCAACCAACATGAAACTGGCAAAAGATTGGGAGGGGGGCAGAGAGAGAGTATGGAAAGAGTTCATTTAGGTGGGTCAGATTCAGTTCAGCTGTGCCAAAAGTTGTGCTCTTTGGGTACAATTTCTTGAGCCCTGATTGTAGAATTTATGGACTTTTACCTCAAATTTGTCCTTTCATAGAACTACATGTATGCCCCACTGGTATTCCATTAACTGCTTTATAGGCTTTTACATGTAAAGCAGCTGTACAGTTCAATCAATATCAAGCATGGCGTGTCATCTGCTCTTCACTTCTTTCCCAAAAACAGCATTTCCTGTTTGTAAGTTATGTTGTGGAAACAAATTTAGACACACACAGATACGCCAAACAGAAGTTCTGTCATCACATTCAATATGCATTCACTATAATTTTATGCTTCTTGTGCTTGTGAAACTGCAGCAAGTACTGATTTAAAAAAAGAGTGAACACAATGGAAGAAAGTTTTGCGACAACACCTGATCAAAGCTCCTTACTATCAAAATAGTTTTATAAACTATCTCACGATAAACATAACAGTACATGATAAAATCCCATGCATGATTTCTCAAAGTGTACCATCGCACATTCAGGACTCTGTACGTATCGCCTACATCAGGACACATGTCGCTATGACCTATGACCTCACCCGTGTCGCACGATCATCATCTCATAAGTCTGGATCAGCTTCTCCTTGAAGCTGTCCACCGGCTGGAGGTTCCTCTTCTCGCAGATCTCCAGCACTGCCTCCATGAAGACCTGGTAGTCCGCCTTGGGCAGGGTGATGCCCGGAAACAGGTCGGAGATGATGCCCTCAAAGAGCGGGATGTCGTGGGACAGAAACTTCGGCAGGTTGACGTCGATGATGGATCGGAGCAGCTGTTAGTCGGAGGGAAGCAAGACAAAGGGATGATTTACTCTGCTAAGGATATACATTGCCGCAAATTCCAGATCATCCAGGACAGAATACAGCGCTGTAGCACATTGCAACATAATCATGTCTTCAATTATCACCAGTGTAGGAGGCCAAGACACATGATGTTACAGTGCACTCCCGTTATAACAAACAGGGTTATGACGAAAGTCTTGATTACAATGAGGTAAAAATCTAGGCCGCAGCATTATCTACTCTCTATACTTCTATTGTTTACTTGTTCGATTATAACAAAATTTTGATATAACGAAAGAAAACTGCCGGTCCTGAGGACTTCGTTATAAAGGGAGTCCACTGTAATGAGATGTTCTAAAAATCCCCATTCAAGGATATGCTTGTAAATTGACTGCACAGGGTAAATGGTATCACCTTGGTCTATCAATGGACCAATCATATTTGACCCACTTATACTTGACCTGTAACACAATCTAAAGAAAAAAAAGGCAGTGAGAGATGCAAGAAATGTAAATCAGAGACATTCATTAGCTAGATCTGAATTCCCTTCTCACCAAAGTTTCCTCTTTTCAACTCCATTCAACTCATTCCCCACATCACTGAACAATGGCCCAGCATCTTCTCTCTGATTTTATCTCTTAATTTCTTGCTAATGCTTTTACCATGAAGAAAAAGAAAACTTGGTAGAGATCTCTCCCAGACTTACCAGAATATCCTCATTCTCTTCGGGAAACTTCAGCTTCAGGTTGCCAGCAGCAGCGAGCACAGCCTTCACGGCCCGCATGCCGTAGTCGTAGTGGAACTGGGAGGACAGCTGCTCCGAGCACAGTCGGTACGTGGTCACGATCTTGACGGACAGGTTCCTGGCGTCGACGAAACCATAGGAGTAGAGCATGATCTCTCCAATCATGGCATAATCAGGAACCATCATGGCCACTGTTCTGAAGAGTACCTGAAAGTATGAGGATATATGTGTGATGTTACTTAATTACCGGTAATAGTTATGTCATTGCGATACGGCAGATTATTTGACCACAAAAAACATAGGATGAGATAATACAGGGAATGCAGGTTTTATCCAGAGATAACTTTTATCAAATGATAACTTCATTCAATACATTTTTATTGCCTTATGCAACTAAACTGTAGATTCTACATGTTCTACAGGAGATTTTAGCCTTCCTTTGTTCATATACACCTTCCTTTTTATTTTCTATTCCGACAGACAGACAGACAGACACACACACACACGCAAACACATACACATCTATAACTTCATTTGTCAATTCAGTTTATGAAACAGAGCAAGCAAGCACAGTGCTTACACAGTGGGCCTACAATTGTATAGCCAGACATCAAAATCACTCAATAAATGAGCTTGTCCTATAAACACTATACAATCCACAGCCATATTTCTACCTTCAAGTTATCTGGCAGCTCTGAGCGACCCGCATAGCCAGGGTTCATGGTGATGGCCACGAAGCAGGACGGGCGCAGCACCAGCTCGGTGCCCTCAAAGAGGAAGGTCTCCACGTGGGCCTGCACGGCCCGCTGGATACACAGGATCTGCTGGGCCACCACAGACAGCACCTCCAGCTCAATGCGGTTGAACTCGTCAAAGCACGCCCAGGCCCCGGAGCTGGCCAGCCCCTTGAAGAACTTGCTCATGGCCAGGTAGTCGAGGCCGTCGGAGCAGTTGAAGACCACGCACTGGACGGCCAGTGCCTTGGCCAGATCCTTGGTGGTCTCGGTCTTTCCTGTGCCTGCCGGGCCCTCAGGGGCACCGCCGAGGTTGAGGTGGAAGGCCCCAACCAAGGTGCGGTAGCATCGATCAGTGAGAGGTGTGATCACCAACCTACAAAACATAATAACAAAATATTAACAATTATCTTCCCTCATATTGCAGCCAAATTAAGAAGTGAAAACAAGCCAAATTTTATGTTGGAATCGAAGTTTAACAAGTCAATAATTTTTTTGATCTTAGTGTGGTGTTATGCTTTCAAACCCCATTTCCAACTTAATGATACCGAATATGAAAATGATAAAAAGGAATCATAAATGTTTTATCTTTAAATCACAGTATTAATCAAAGTGACCTCACAAACCCTTACCCTTCAAACATCCAGAAGAAGACAATAAGGATGAATTAGCCGCAATGACAGTGCAAAAAAGTGAAAAAAGAATTAGCCTTGATTTCATGGGAAGGCTAAAAAAAGGGGGCTATGTTTTGATGCCCTCCAGATGTTTACAAAAACAGGTGTACATTACCTTCCCGAGTTTCCAAGATACTCGTTGGCGTATTTGACAGTGGCGTTGGTGATACGGACGAGAGTGTTGCTGTCCTCCCAGTAGTAGCGCAGCTGGGCAAGCCAGTTAAAGTCACTCTCAGCACTGACACCTAACAGGAACGAACAAAACAATTTGCCGAGGTCACATCTCGAAGTTTTGAATGGTCTACAGACAGTCCCTTTCATTCTTCTCATGCATGATTATAGTAAAAGTAGAAATTTTTCGCGCAAGTATTTTTTCATGCTAGGCTGGGTAAGATGAATTTTGCCTGTTCTTAATTCCATGGGATCAAAATATATGACAGTGTTACGTACAACAAGCAAAATATCTTTCACTTTTATTTTCATGCTAGTTCATGTCACGCAGAATGCAAAAAGCTTTCCACGTCCCAAAGATGTCCACTTTTACAGTATCAGTGACAAGCTGGAAGTGACCTGTCTTGACATTGTAGTATTTGTATTTTCATTTGTTTTGTTTGCTTGTTATTTTGCACTGCTCAGAATCTATAGAAAAAAAAAACTTTTATCTCAAGTCAATAAAAAGTTATGAATACATGATGCACCCATTTCTCTCCAAACTATCATTCCTCACTGTGCCTGCAGTTTGCGTACGCCAGTGATGCATGGCTATTCACTTGTCTGTTGCCTAGCAACAAATAGTACCTTGCTCAGCCATCTCCATGACGACATCTCTAGCGTGTACATCGATGGTCACCAGGGCTCCCAGGGTGGTACGAGTCTGCTTGGACAGCTTGCCACGCACCAGGGCCACGATGTCTTGCAGCTGGGACTCCAGCTTGCTGTGGTACTCCCTCAGGCCCCCAGGGCCGCTGCGGATGGCCTCGTGGACCTCCTCCGTCCAGTAGATCTGGGAGACACAGATGACAACCTGGCCGGGCCACTCCTGGACCCAGTTGGCCCTGGGCTCCACTGCGTATGCCTGATTATGGGAGGGAGGGATGGGAAATGAAAGAATGAGATCCAGTGAACAACAGCATTAAGCCACAACTTGCAAAATCATCTCATTGCGAGTTATAAACAAAACATAAAAGTCTGATCATCTTTGCTAATTGCCGAGTGAATCTAATTTGAATGACTGACACAACGATAATACAGAATATATGACTACTAGAAGGATGAAAAGGGACAATTGGATGGAAGGATAGATACAAGTAAAGAATCTGGTTGTAAAGACAAGTAGAACTAATCCAGATACATCACAGGAAATAAGACTAAACTAAAAAGTATTGAGAGAGCTAGACAGAGAAAGAAAGAGAGCAAGAAAAAAAGAGGGAGAAAGAGAAAGAGAGAGAGAGAGAGAGAGAGAATGAGAGAGAAAGAGTGAGTGTGAAAAGTTTTGTGACTATCTTACCCCATGGGCAGCCTCCACCACATCCCTGACACTCCTCAGCATGACATCCTGTACCTGCAGCAGCCACTTCTCCACCGCCCCACGGGCCTCGGAGGTGGAGATCACATCGCTAAGGGCAACCTGGAAGATCATCAGCAAAATACACATTCTCATACATCAGCATCAGCATCCAGCTGGAATTCATGAGCTGTACTCAAAGCTGTAAAGCACCTTAAACTGCCTAGTTACATTGTATGTGTTTCATTCGTTAAACCTAAGAAGAATATACTAATTACAGGAGAAACCAACAATCTAACCCTAAGGTGACAAAAGATGATCTTAACCATCCAGAGAAAATGAATATATGTATAAACACAAAAGTCACAGAAAACTAATGATGAGAAGACTTACTTACATTGAAGAACATGCTTGCCGAAACGTCGGCAGTGGGTAGGCCCGTACATACCCAAGAAAAGATATATGGTGCACCGATAAGCCTTCTAAACACCCAACATTCTACCGCCATAGAAGCCTTCAAAGATTTCGAGAAAACTTACCTTCTCCCCTTCACTGCTGAACATGGCGTGGATGTCCAGTGCTGCATCAAAGTCAAGCTTGGAGATGCCCTCAAAGCACTTCTTGAGGTGGGGCTGGACACGCAAGGGGTCCTTGGTCTCCGACAGAATCTCCAGCATCTCGTCATTGGACAGGAAGAAGAATCTGTTGGGGTTGACAGAGGCAGAGCATCATATCGTTATTAGTTCAGAACCAAGAAAGGCATTGATACAATAGACACTGAACATCATTTACACCTTTCTGCCTCTCAAGCACTGCCTACGATCAAATCAAGTGAAAATGCCAATATATTAGTAATTTGATGGCGTGGTGTCATTGCGGCTTGAAGATTCACAGAGTACAACCATGCCATTCCCAAAAATCAAAAAGGGATGAAGGCCTGAAGACCTGAGACGAGTCTTATGTTCAGGTAGCAAGTGGTGTGAAAACTTATCTCCTTTTCTTTTTCACTGATTGATAGATAGAACATGGACACTGTAAGCAAGGCTCCCTGAATAGTTTTTATTTTCTACTTGTTTCAATGCCAAAAGGTTTGAAATGAGGAGTCACAGAAATGAATGGAATCCACTAACATCCCTTTTGTCTTCAGGTTCCACATCGTCGGGTGCCCGTGCATTGGCCGCTAACTCAATACAATTTGTATTGCGTTAGCGGCCAATGCACGGGCACCCGACGACATACAATAAAGAAAGTTTGCACTCATGGAATTGATAAATGAATTATGCTGGCTTAAAATGCAGCATTTAGACCGTATCACTGTACATTGCAAAGCATTCTCACCACCACATCTACACAAGATACTGGAGCGTTTGGAAATGCGTCACTCACCGAGGGAAGAACAACCTCTTCTTCTCCAGGTACGCATTGAGACCCTTGAGGATGCGGTCCAGGAGGTTGTTGCTATCCTGCAGCTTCTCCAGGATACCGGTCAGGGAGGTGGCAGCTAAAACCTGCAGTCAAGGGGGAAATTGCAAAATACAATCACAATTGATTTTCACAACTGAACATGCTGGCCAGAAAAATATTGATATACTCTCATTTTCTGCACTCCTGCTTCTTGGAATATCCTCAATCTATTTTGGCAAATCTCTTTCATACCTGGAATTTATCCTTCATCAAATATGTATAAAAAAGTATGCCATAGCTACATAATTTTTCCATGAAATGCTGGATAGTATTGTTGTATGAGGAAAACAGCTATGTACATATCACCTCTATGATCCCCCTTAAGAGGTTTAACTTTTCTGTCTTTTGTTTAAGCTCTACACACAATGATTGAACCAGCTAAATAATGAACTCTACTTTTCATGCATGTCTGATACATAACATGACTCTCCACACTGGCAAAGTACTTTATCATACATTGTACATTGCAATCAAACTTTCTTGACTCTAAACCTTCTGAAAAAAACAACAACAACAAAACGAAACTATCAAACCCTAAGCAGATTCTTTACAGCATGGCCAACTAGTGCCAATATCTGACCTTTGTATGAGGTTTTAGACTGTTACCTTTGAGTCCTTGGAGGTGTGCTTCATGACGTCCTTCCAGTGGCGGTCCACCGTCTGGAAGAGCCGCCCCTCCTCCGGCATCTGCTGCATGATGTCCTCGGAGCTGAAGATGGGTTCCAGGTACAGCCACTGGGCCTGGACCTTCAGCCACTCGTCAATCGTCTCTTGAATGTGCAGCAGTCTCTCCTCCCATTCCTGGAATTTATCCATGGCCAAGGACATTATGTTTGAATAGTATTCGATGCAAATTTGGTAAAGGGTTAGTCTGAGTACCACTGAATTTGAACCAGTAAGTGCTTAATTTTCAATGTCAAAGCAACGCAGAACTTTCAAAATGCAAATACTTTACATCGTCAGATCTGTCTATAGCGGCCACCAAAGGGAGATGAAAAAAAGTGGTCATTATAGACAGGTGGCTGCTATAGACAGGGTTGTTATAGACAGGTGGCCGCTATAGACAGGGTCATTATAGACAGGTGGCCGCTATAGACAGGGTCATTAACATGGCTTCTCTCTCGGGGGAATTTTTAGTGACCGTACACGGCAGGTGGCCACTATAGACAGGTGGCCGCTCAGGCATGTTTGACTGTATGTCTCTTTTTCACGCCATATCATTATTCTGCAGAAACAACAAACTTGGTATAAGTAGCAATGAGTAAACCAGCAACACAATTCTCTAGGGTTGTATGTCACTCAGGAAAACCTGCTATTGTAGTATGACGGGTCCTCACTAAACCATCTCACTCCTACTTTACCTTGATCTCTTTCTCAAACGGCTTGATGAATGGGGATCCCCTCATCGTCTGGGTCTTCACGATCTGGTCATCGAGCATGGTCTGGATCTCGTCGACCGAGGCCAAGATCTTGACCCCAGTGTCGCGGTAGGCGGTCAGACCGAACTGGACAGTTTCCCAGTCGTCCAACATCCTTGCCATAGCCTTCTCCAGGGAGTACTCCTGTTCAAGTTAAAGAATGAAACAATTAAATTTTCTTATTGCTACTAGTTCAAAATCAAAACAAGTATTAAAAGAACAAAAAACATACAGTCTACATAGAAGCTACATACACATGACTGCACTACAATTTTAATGTACGATATCTAAATACAATATAAATGTAACAGATTTTCATATAAATCAAGAGACAAGGGGAATTTTCGATTTAGTATGTGTCAATGTATAACAGCTACAATAAAACAATGCATTCACAATATTGTTTACAACATCTACGTATTCAAATGACCCATACTAGCTGAAAAACAAGAAATCATAATCAAATAAGCAGTTAGGAAGGAGAAGTGTCTAAAAAATTGTTGGCCATATGCTTCCTTGTAAAGCATGCTGATGAGAATATCTGCTTGCAGATGATATAGCACAGATACACTGTAGGAAATTTTCCATTACATCAAGTGAATGTGCTCTAAACAATGCTATGATAATTCCACCAACAACATCTGACGGCACAGAATTTAGCCGAGAAGGATATTACATTGCTTTCTTTGATAACGAATGTCTCAAAGAAACTGACCTTTGTAGCTGCAGCGCTGATGGACTCAAACTTTTCCATGTAAGTGCCAAGGTTCAGCTTGAGCACCTTGCGCAGAGTGCTCCCCGAGTCCGGTGTCAGGTCGAAGCCGGCGATGTCCGACATCTTGCTCCAGTGGCGGGGCCTGATGCCGGGGTTGCACAGGATGGCTATGGTAGGGATGTACTCCTGTTGAATAAGGGACAAACATATGTATGTAAAAACATGAATCGAAGGCTTGCTATGCAAAAGATATTTTCAGGGTACAGTACAGAATAAGGACTAGAATCTGCTCTGCATGTGACTCCTATCTGCCCAGAGCATGTTTGAGAAACACTTTGCAATACATTAATCAACAGCCAGTACGCCGCAAAAATGCAGCGAACATGCTTTCTCAAACTAAACCATCAGCTGTGAAGTTCAGAATCAGTATAAGGTGGTACAAAGCAGATATGGCAGAAGACATGAATATTGTTTTTAGAATCAACAGAGCAATTATCTAACCAGAACTTTGACCCTCTTTTACATGAACTGTAAACCGTTTCATGAAATGGTTACCTCAAGTGATTCCTTTTAACCTTTTTTTTCTGTTTTCTGTTTTTCACAGCATGGCATCTTGCAGGTGACACTAGCTACAGATTACCATCCTTCATCAAATATGTGTATTTCTATTTCTATTCAATAGAAGGCCAAATCAGACAAACAAACAAACATCCACACACACACACACACACACACACACACACACACACAAATTGGTTAGACACTATAAATGTCAACAGTCAATCACTTTACCTTGAATTCCTTGATCTGCTCCTGCACAGTGTTGCACACCTTGATGGCCGCCCATCCCGTCTCCTCCTCTGCGGGTTTGGTCTCCTCCTCCTCCGCCGCATCCTCCATGCGCTTCTTCCTCTTGGGCGGGGCGTTGCGCTCCTTCTCCGCCTCCTCTTTCTTCTTGGCGGAGACGAAGCCCTTGGTGATCTTGTAGATGTCCCTCCAGTACTCGTCCGCCTCGCCCTCTATCGATTCCGAGTTCAGCTCGAGGAAGGCGCCGTCCATCCATCTGAAATTCAAAAAACAACATCACAGATTAATTTCATCAATGCTTATGCAGTACAACTTGACTTTGTCTTCAAAAATAATTTCTAACGTAAAAATGCTTTATTTCATTGTGGTCTCTTCTACCAAAGAAGCTTATGAATACAGTGTATATGCATATGACACAAACACCATCTTAAACTCTTTAACTACACAGATATTTCACTTTGCATGACAAATGTGATGTGATGATAGAGGACCACAGGGCAAAACATGAGTGCTCAATATTGAATGATGACTTATGGGTGCAACTTTATTTTCTGAGAACAAACAGTTTCATCAGCAGAGAAAATTAATCAAGTATGCCTCTAGGGGATACTTGGATTACATATGTGTTATTGTTTTAAAATCTTCCATTTCAAGCCCACTTACAAATTTTTATGAAACACCAACAGGAATTAAATTCGATCATGAAGCCACGACTGTCTATGCAATAATATCAATGACTAGTCTTAAAGGCAGACTCACTTCTTCTCTGCCCTCTGCCACTTGACGACCAGGCTGAAGAGTCTTTGGTAGGGTTCTATCGCCGCAGTAATCTGCTCAATTTCTGGATAGTCTGTCCCATCCCACTTGAACAGCTTCTCCTCCTATCAAACAAACATTTACGAAGCAAAGCAAGATCATGTTAGTCATTTTGAATTGTCAATCACAATGCTTGATGACAGATGATACCACAATGGTCCAGTAGCCTAGATGGTAAAGTATGTATGTTCTTTGTTGTGTAAGTGTACTATGATCTGGGATATAAAGTCAATATTTCTCTGTCTGAATTTACACACAGTCATGTCAGTACAGAGACAGTCAAAAATAATAACATCAAAATTTCAGCCTCTTCTGCCTACAAAGATGCTATGAATTCAAGGATTCAAGTAACAAAATTGTTTTTTTTGCAACTGATTAACAAATTGCCGTACATCAATGTAAATAGGGCAAGGGCAATTTGTCAATCAGTTGCAATGAAAACATCTCGACGGAAGAATGTCATAAATTTGAAGAATTGTTTTTGTTGTGTGCGTCGCTACATCCTCTGCTATAAAACTGTGCAGGATTATATTTTAAGCTCAGCTACTTCTTGCTTTGAAAAAGCATACAAGAAATCTCTCACTTAGGGAAACAAATACAAATCATTGCATAAATGACTGTAACCATTTGTGTGCCTTTAAGGTTTGAGCAATGTATCTTTTTAGTAGTGTTTTATAGCATTTTCTTTTTCAAACACCTTCATGTCATACACCAATGGCTCACTTGAGCCTTTGGCTATAAAAGGTGAGCTACAGAACAACAATAGTGACCCCCCTCCCCCTAAATAAAAAGAGAAAAAACTAAAAAGAGGGCAGCTTGGTCATGCCAAATGAAGACTACAAACAAAATCTGACCTTATGACCGAAACAGTGGCCCAAGCATTTGCGGCTCACCTTGTTGATGAAATTGATGCTCTCCTGTGCGTCAGCCAGCCGCTTCTGCACGGCGCGCACGTCGTTGACGTACTGCACCATCATGTCCAGCTCGCCGTACTCGGTGAACTCGGCCACCCGCTTGCGGATCTTCTCCAGCTCCAGCATGACCTTCTCCCGTTTCTCCAGCAGCTCACTCTCACCCTTGCGCTTGGAGGACTCCACCAGCTAGGGGCAGGATGGGGAATCAATGGAGAGTTCGTTAGATTTGGTTTGGTTTGGTTTGCTTTGCTTTGGTTTGGTTTGGTTTGGTTTGGTTTGGTTTGGTTTGGTTTGATTGGTTTGGTTTGGTTTGGTTTGGTGTGGTTTGGTTTGGTTTGGTTTGGTTTGGTTTGGTTAGATTTGGTTTGGTGTGGTTTGGTTTGGTTTGGTTTGGTTTGGTTTGGTTTTGTTTGGTTTGGTTTTGTTTGGTTTGGTTTGTTTTGACTTGACTTATAACTGCATCTTTCTCCAATTGCATTACAAGATGAAATGCAATATATGGAAACATGCTATCAAAAAATATACACATATCTATATTGGAAGAGTCAATTTCACAATGTAGCAGGAAATCTCATACACATAATAGCATCTGCCAAAGAAACGCATTGTACATATTATCTTTATAGGAGAGATAAAAGACAACTACCATCATAGGATGGGGTTGACTCTGATAGAAGCCCCAACATGGACAAGATAGGAAAAAGTGAACGTTAAATGAAAGAAAAAAAGGATAATTTATTATCTATCAGTCTGTGTAGGTGTGTATTTCAGTGAGCACTTGAGGCAGTACATCGGGAAACTGCTCCAGTTGGTAATTTGAATCTGGTTGCATGCTTGGTTTTGCTCTTTGGTGAAAACACTGACACCATAGAATTGAGATTGAACCAATTACCTCGTCGTTCTCATCGAAGACTGGCTGGATGTTGCTGGGCCACATAAGCACCGTCTTGTTGAGCTCGATGTGCTCTGGCTGGAAGAAGTAGATGTCGAGCAGGAAGCTCATCCTCCGCGTGCTCTCCCCGATGCGCTCCTTCAGGCTCTTGATGCCAGCGACGCGGGCGTTCTCGATGTAGGCGATCATCTCCATCATCTCCTCGGAGCTGTCGGGCAGCTTCAGCGCCCGCTCCTGTATCGTCTCAAACTCTTTGCAGATGCTAGAGACAGACAGAGAAATGTAGTAAGATGACAATGGTGCTTCAAGGGATGGCTGGGAGGTTAATGCTACAGCTTAACATCAGGTATGGTTTCAATGTTTCGGCATTAGGTGGAAGTGTCATCAACCAACTTATCTTTCACAATTTCATTAAAGTTTAGCATTGATGTTGCCTGAAATCGCTGAACTAAAGTAGCAACAGACTGGATGTTAAAAAAAAATAGAGGACAGAACACTTTTATAAGAAATTATTTGATAGAGTATGGACATTGATTTGGTTTCATGTTGAATACTATGATGTGGAGGATGAGAAGTTTATGCTTCTTATTTAGAGATGTAGATATCAGTTGAGAAACAGAGAACACCAACTACCTGGATTGTGTCAAGTAGTGCATTTTTCCCGATATGACTTGCATCTGCTTTTTCTTTTTTAATATTTGGAAAATAAAAAACCAAATCAAAGATTTTTTTAAAAAATAGATGCGACTTCTGTGTTGATGCTATCACATACCTACTTCAGTATTGTGGGTCGTTTTCAAAAATATACATATACAGAAACAGCAAATATGCAGAAAACAACTCCACTCCCCTTATAACCATAAAGTCCTGTGAAACTACAGAAATCATACAGCTGAAGTGTAAAATGCCACAAAAATGGGAGTATTTGTTGCAGACCCGAAGATTTTTATCAAAGAGGAGCAGCATCAGCTTACATGTAAAATTGTACACCCCTCTGTAACAATGCCAATTGACTCAAGAATGGTATCGTAAAGATGCACTCCTCACTTTTCGTTCTCTGTCCTGTGGTCGGACGCGACTCGCTCCAGGAGCATGTTGGCGTAGCTGCGAGATTTCTCTGCCAGGCCCCTCTTGAGGTCCTCGCAGTCGAGACGGATCATGTCGAAGTGGACGATGCTGTCCAAGCCCATGATTTCCTTGGCCAGGGAGCGGAATTCTTGAATGTACTGAGATATAAAATCATTGCAGACATGAAGATACAAATGTCTCATTCTGGCTCGGTATAAGTACACTACTACTCCCCTACAGCAGATACCAGAAATTACATATGATAATTTTAAGCAAGCTATCTATTTGAGAAATATGCAAAATATCATAAACATGAATTAAATTTTGCCAGGAAAACATACTTGGTACATCTGAATAACAAATATTAATCTTACAATGTTTGCATGCAAAATAATTTGAAACACATTTTCAATGCACACTCTGTGCTGGGCAATGGAATGGTTGACAATTCCTTACCTTGCAGTACTCTTCAAATGTGTGTTCATCCTCCAGGAATTTGTTGACTTTGGACAAAGCTTCTCCATTGCAAAGATGTTCATACTTTTCAACTGAAATGTAAAAAGAAATATAAGAATGTGTTTTCAATTTCTCACAACATGAAGTGGTTCTAAAAAATGTATGATTATTAGTACAGTACCATATTCATGAAAGAACAATGATTGTATGAACTGAAATCTAATATGAACATTATATTTTTTGAACATATGACAGTATTCGATCTAGAAAAGCTGATTTGCACAGTCTTTGATATCACACAATGTGGGAATGAAAATGAAAGACTTTGTACACTTCAATTCTTGTAAAGTGACTAAACAGGTTGTTGCTTTAACTAATAACATCACTATGTAGAGATGTACGATAGTGAAAGTGTTCGAGCTACAAATTCTGACAACTGTTTTTAAAAATCTAACTAGTTTTGCTATCTGACATCATATATAGACAGACTGACAAAAATATTTCCACTGATGTTCCCTTTAAACAACTTTTGAGAGATGAAAAAGTTTTCAAGTGCATTGCTGATGGTAGCCAAGCAATGCCCCTCCAAACTAAATTTTCCCTCCTCTGAAATATTGTTCACTTACGGTAGGAGTCCAGATGTGCCTGGGGGCCCTCAAAGTTGCGCTTGCAGGCCTCCTTGAGCTTCTGCCGCGCCAGCGACACCACATGCTCGGCCACCATGACGTCGATGCTGCTGAGCTCGTTGGTACCGGACAGCCAGGACTGGACAGTGGGCACGCTCTGCATGGTGCGGGTCAGCTGCACCACCACGAAGAGCAGGCATTCCTCCAGGTCTGAGTAGTAGGGGTAGAACTCCATCTTGTCGTTGTCGTACGTCAGCTCCATCTTGAAGATGGGCAGCTGCTGGGTGTCCTCCGGGTCGAACAGCTCCACCCAGGCCTCGATGGAGCGGACAATGAGGTCCTTCAGCTGATGGTTTCAAAGAGAAGGACACACAAGTTTGTAAACATGGTGGAGAAAACATGCTGTAATACACTGATCATACCTTCATTTTCCTATATTAAAAAGCATTTTCATTTTTGAAAAAAAAAATGTAAATTCACAAGAGATCTCTCACAAATTCATAAGATTTCCTTTCTTTTTTAATTTGTTTGACGTTTGAAAGGTCTGCCACAAAGATATTCTGATAGGAATACAAAACAATTTTGTATCTTATTTCAGAGAATAGGCTTCTTAGTCATGCACTCAGTCATATATTCAATTTGTGCAACAGCCTACTTGTCTACATCTAAAGAAAAAAAATACAATGATAATTTTAGTTATTGAATTAAAACCATTAAACTTTTTGTCAACAAACACAAAATTGAGAAGAGACATTTTCTGAGATCAAGGAATAAAAATGTATACAAAAACCCACGATGGAAAGTTCAATGATATGATATACTGTGGTGACACAAGAAAGTGTTTGTTGCATTGTTCAGATAATCCCAGCAGTGGGTTCCTTCCCCTACCTGGTTTGATATAAGGGTGGAAACGCTGCAATAGAAATTCTCTAGTTTATCCTGCCGGACATCTGACAGCCTCTTGCGATCCACAAAGACGTTGAGCACCTCGGGCCACCAACTGTGCATTAGTCTGTGATTGGAAAAGCAAGAAGAACATTACACGTCTTGACTCACTGAAATAAAACACTTCACCAAAAGGTGAAAACAGACATATCATCTTGTAGCAGCATCAAGTGACTGTTGCTAGCAGATATGTGAAACAACGTGAAAGCGTTACAAACAAATGAGGCTGTCTGACATGATATAACTGCACTTTCAAGGTCTTGGCTGTGAGATCTAAAACTTGCATGTGTCTTGATTTTTAATCTCTTCACCTACCACAACCTCCTATGGACACCATAAAATAGCAGTTTTGGTTAGCTGGTATGTGATTACGAATATCATTACTTGGTACTCCTTATCTGTGAATTGTCGTTAATCTAGTTTTTTAATACAAAAAACTTCTTCATGACTGCTTGACTTGAATTCACACTAACACTTTGCACCTTTACTTCAATGCTCACATATGTACCAAACAATTTTCTGTTTGGGAGGGAACCTCCCCCCCCCCCCCCATGGGTCATTCTTCTCACCTCTCCTCCATCTTCTCGCACTCCAGTATGACGTTGTTCTTGAGGTGCTCGCACTCCACGGGCCCCTGCGCCCTCTGACCCCTGAGGTCCACCAGCAGGAGTTTGCCCAGGTTGGACTGGCACATGCCCAGCACCATCTGCATGCTCGGGTGCGTGATGTGCAAGTTGATGCGCATCTCCTCCACTGTGTTCAAGAAGTCTTCGTGCCATGGGCTGGAGTAGTCCAGGCCACTGGGGATAGGAATGATAAGAGAAGGGGCTTTGATTAAATCCTACAGGGACCACCATCTTGAAATGCATTTGACATTGTATGGATAATGGTATTGACAGATTTAAGCGCAGATTGAAGACACAATATCACCTCAAAAGCATTAGCCATACTACTACAGCACATACACATAAAATAAGAATGACAAGTGTATTTTGAAAAATTTAAAATCCAACTTTCAATCAGCAATTCAAGATATTGCACAACAAACATCGTATCTGCTAGGTACAAATTTCCTATTTCAAAGACCCATCCCACATGGCAATAATCTGCTTCTTCACAGCTTTCCAGCATTAATACATATTCAGTGACAGCATCAAAACAAGGTGACTCGAGCGTATGAATCAAACTTTCAGCACGTACATATGCACAAAATATTCTAACAAAGAAAACTATATGAACTTAACCAACAACACCAAGGGTACATTTCTGACGTATGCAATGAGCAATAAAGAAATATCGGTAGCATCTCAGCCAATGTTTTTCCCTTTCTGACCTCTCCTCCCTGGTCATTCATCAACCCATCTTATGATATACCAGAATTGTTAACCTGATGCCTCAAACAATCTTTCACTCCTACACACTTTACATATTCCCAATACAATACATGGAATCAATGGGTAACTGAATACTCACACTGGTTCCTGTGGAGGTTCACCAGTGGTATCATTGTCCAACCCTCTGACATCTGGCTTGACCAAGACATGTTGCGCTGTGAGAGACAAAAGGTAGAAGTTGTCATGGACTAAACACTTAATGAACATATGCATCAAATCATTAAAACACAACAACATCCACTCAAATATAAGCATGTCCACATAACATACCTGCTAACCCTATAGCTCAACAAGCAAGAACAAGTTGGAGTACAATTTGCAAAAATGGTGACTTTTGGCAATCTTCCATACTTCACTCTATTATCTGATGGTCACATCAGAAAATAATCAGTACAAAACAGGAACAGTTGGCAGGTATGACATATGGACAAATTTAACAAATTAAAACCAATATTTTTCTCACTGGACACTGAACACTGCTTCCTTCAACATTGCCTTTCTTGCCTTTTTCAAAAAAGTACCAGTACAAATACGTAAACTTGTATATTCTGCATATACTCATTTTCCCCCAAATGATATCAGCACTATTTTCAACAGAATATCCGAAACAGGATGAAAGTTATATGTAAAACACTTCTGTCCTGATGCAAATGATATACACATGTACCAGGACGTCGAATAAGACGTCCTGGACTGAGTACTGAGTACTGAGTACTGAGTACTGAGTACGAAAGTCTCCGTACTCAGTCGCCACGTCTGCACTCAAGCATTGCCGCGCCGCCGCGCCTGGCGACACTCACGCCAGTAATCGCTCGCATTTCAGCATTCGCATGGGTCGTTTGACATCGCATTTAAATCCATGATTTTAGATATGATGCCTCAAACCGATTTTGCTCAAATTTCGTGAGTAACTAGGAAACTTGTGAAGCTTTATGGACATAATCAAGCGAATTGCCGCAGTCCTTTCATTTTTGCGTTGCATTGCAAAAAAGAGTGGAGACTCCTTATAAGGGGTGCCCCGGGGGTTACTTATAAGGGGGACGGGGTTACTTATAAGGGGGACGGGTTACTTATAAGGAGGGGCCCCCCTTGTGAGTGGGTTTCCCGAACTGAGGTATATAGGTTGTTAAAAAACATGGAACTGCAGCAGAATATTGAAATCAAAATTGTCTTCCAGCCGAAAAAAAAAATGGTGCACTACGAGAGCTCAAAAGGGCGTACTTACTCATGGATTTCTTCATGCTGCCGTGGAAGTCCACCTGGACCTCGCCGAAGAGCTCTTGGATAGTCTCCAGCATGGAGGCAGATTGCTGGAGGTGGCTGGGGATCAGCTTCAAGATTTTGTCGAAGCGCTCCTGCTCCATGTCGGGGATGGGTCCGCTTTCCACGCACTGCTTCATGTACTGGTAGTTTTGCTGGTGGGTTTCAAGAGCAAAATGTGCACGAAAAAGTGAGTTTTTGGCAGGCTTACACCAAACATTCCAACCCCCTTTTATTCCCTTTACTGTATCATATCCCCTTCCCGCAAAAAGAAAAAATACAAAGAGAAAATTTGAAATATCTGACAAAAAGTACAAATTTGCTGAAAGGACACAGTAAAAATGAGTTCTAAATAATAATGATATCATTTGAAAAATCCTATACCCCAGATAATGCAAACTTTTACAAAACCCATATTGCATGGACCTTTTTTTTTTCACAGACTACACACATGTACACAACACACAAACCCACAAAAATTTGCTGAAGGCCACAAACCCAAAAAGCAGCTTACAAGTGTGTATGTTGGTATATGGAACAACACATGGTCTTTTATGAGGAAAAGTTTCTTTTGTAATTTACTGTAGTTATCTAATTACTAATTCATTACTTTAACATGATGTTTAAATGAACTAAGATTTCACAAAGGTCCTGTATGAAGCCTTATCAATCAAAATGAAATCAAAGAGAAATTGCAAATTATCAAGGGCAGTTTTAAACACATTAGGGTTTTAATCTCCACAGGAAATCAGCTGCCATTTAGTGCTTTCTTTATTCTTGTTCACTTGAGTTTTCCTATGAAGTGAACAAGTCTTTACAAGTCTGTGGCATTTGGTGTTAAAAAAAAACCCCAACTCTTACAATCATGTCACTGATGTTAATAGTAATCTATGAAACACAAGTTAATACAGTAGTCAGTGGTTTGGAGAAAAAAAGGTGCATTCACACAATTTATCACACACATTGGAAAGCATATACATTGTATGACAGTATTTCTATTAAAAAGGAAACACTGAGAAAGTGACAGTATTGCAGGAGGATGGTTTGGGACTTTTAAATGTACACATAATTGCTCAAGGAGATTTACACTCTTTGAAAAAAGAAAGAAAGAATTGCAAGTCATTAAAAAAAAAAACGTGAGTTGAAATGTGATGTATCATGCACATACCAAGAAAGAGAAAGTATCGACATATTTCATTGAAAGTGGATGTTTACAACCCTGTGAGACATTAAATACACAATATGAGACTGTGGGACATTCAATACACAATATGAGACTGTGAGACATTCAATACCGGTACACAATATGAGACTGTGAGACAAACAACTACAACAACATTTCACATGTAAGTTTACTTTGTTATTGTTTTTGGAAGCAAATGGGTGGTGGGGTGGTGAATGAATTGAGAAAGTGACAAATTAGTATTCAGATGACATACACACACAGATAGGATATTATACATATCAGGAGGTCAACACAATACAAGTATTTGTGCCACGATAGCTTTGGGAATGATTACATATTGTGTTGACAGCAAGCACACTAACTCACCCTTGTCATCCGATCCTTACTCATCATCTGGAGGGGCATTCCAAAAATGTCAAATATGTATTTTAACAGAGGTACGTGTACCATATAAGATATCCAAGTTTTACACTCAATATTCAATATCTCTTTGTCAAGAAGGTACAATGTATGCTAACACATTCCTTTGTACATGTTTAACCTAGAAGATAAGTACATATTATATGAAGCATAATTTGATATGTATTTATGTAATTGCATGACTCTGTATGACAGAAGTTTTTAATCTAAAAAAGAAAATAATAATAATTACATACAATTTGTACACGCTCTTAACACACACATGCACAATCATTTCTCTTCTTTAATACAACAGTGACAATGATAATAATACAGAGTCTGGCACTATACTGGTCAAAATAGTCGTAACTGTTTTTAAAACAGCCATGTTCATTTAGGTAATTATGAAAAATGAGTTGTCACCACACAACAACTTAATTACCTAAGTAGAGTATGCTCATCGTAATTGGCATTTAGAGTATCACATATATCTTTTTGTAATTTCAGTGGCAGCCAACTTACTGTGATGGGATAGTCTGGGTCCTCTGACAGGAGTGGTCTTTTCCTATTCTTCTCTTCCACATCTTCCCTAATCTTTTCTGCCTTCTGATAGATTTTCTCCGTCAGTAGCTGCTGGGTCTCATGGGCTCTCCGATGTCTCATCAACTTGCTCTTTGAGTAGTCTCGAGAGTTTCGACTGGACAGCACGCTGGCAGGTGTGTTGATCGGCGGCAGACGTGGCTTACCATTGACCAGATGTGACCCTCCATTCTGTGTCTTGGTCCCTCCATGGGTTGGGCTCTTGGACCCATGGGTGGGCCCACCATTTGCTGTTCCATTGTGCACAGGACTATGACCGTTGACCCGGGACATTTTTCTGCACCATAAAAACAGGGCGCAAACAGAAAGAATGATACTTGTAATTTATGTAACACCAATGGTACACATAGTCTATACTGCAATAATGTGACAGGCATATTTTACATGGCAGCTATCAATCAATGCAAGCTTCAAGTTCAAACGGCCAACTGAAATGTGAGGCACTGTGTTGATGGCAGTGTAGACAGCCACACACATGGTTGTACATTCTATAGATAGCCATGGTACAGGTCGCTGGATTGATACAGCCACACGCAAGTGACTACTGTGTGAATTTACTACAATGAAAATAACCCGTATTTTTTCTTACATTTCAATAACTAACGTACAATATTTTCTTAAAATGCTTTCAAATGAGGGGTAAATTACAGAATACCGGCAGCCAATCACGGAGAGCGCAAATCGCTCTGAAAAGAGCGTAATTACGCTTGCCGATAGCAACCATCTGAAATATTAATCCGATCTGCGATACGGTCCGTGATTCGGCTGTCGACGATTGCATTTGTTTACGTGTGTTTTCTTTGCTCTGTGCGATGAGAAGTGTGGTATCTTACGTTGTTCTCGGGGGTTTTGGGGGTGTCCCCCGAATAATGTAGTTCTAGATCCTGACGGTGCTAGTCTAGATTAGCCGTTAAAATTTACCCGAATTTAAGATGAATACTCACGTTCATGGGTGTATGCAAGGGGGGGTCGGGAGGGTCGTACGACCCCCCCAAATTTCCAAAAGGTCCACTTTTTGTGACAGACATTTATGTTTTTCGAGGGCTTTTTACCCTGTATACAACAGGGGAAAAAAGTGACCAGGTGGTGTTCTAGCAAATTGTCAAAAACGTCGTAAATTTCGTAACTAAGTTTTAATCTGCCATAACTTATTTCTTAGGCTTAAGCCGCCCTGCCATGTTTATTATTTTCCTGTCTCCCATCAGCAACTCATCGAACTATAGTTGCCTAGACTACACACTTACAGCCGGCCCTATTACTCGCGCCTTACCCTATGACAACCGCGGCCGTTTGAATTATGGCCTAACCTATATTGTCCTGTAAGGAGAATGTTATAATTCATTTTGTACTCATGTTTTCAACTCCTGTCCTTTTGGATTGAGATTGAAGTGCATATTCTACTTCCTTACTACGTTTGGAGGCAAAGTTAGGCAGGATTGACTAGCTCTGGGAGTATTGTCAACTCTGGAATACTTGTATTAAAGGTCCGCAAAACTTTTTACTATATACTCTAGGATTTAATAGGAAGGTGTAGCTAGTCAGCAACTTTTTTTAAATGCAGTTTTCAACTTACTGATTGACAAACTTGTAAGTGACCAACTCAGGTTTTATCACCAGTTTTAACATAAATGAGTTTTTCTAAGTATGCCGAAAAAGTCACTTTTGTATGCACCAAATGGCCCCATTTTAAGATATAAAATTCAAAACTCCCCACCGTGGGAGGGGGGACACCCCCCTCCCACACCCTCCCCTGCTTGGTCGCTCCGCTCCCTCGCAAAGGTAAAGGTTCAAAAATTGTGATTACGACCCCCAAGAAAAAATCTTGGCTACATCCCTGGACCAACTCAGGTTTTATCACCAGTTTTAACATAAATGGGTTCTTTTCTAAGTATGCCGAAAAAGTCACTTTTGTATGCACCAAATGGCCCCATTTTAAGATATAAAATTCAAAAACTCCCTACCGTGGGAGGGGGGACACCCCCCTCCCACACCCCCCCCCCCCCCTCGGTCGGTCCGCTCCCTCGGGCTCGGTCGCTTCGCTCCCTCGCAAAAGGTCCAAAAATTGTGATTACGACCCCCCCAGAAAAAATCCTGGATACACCCCTGACGTTTTTAGGAGTTGAGGATAGTCCGTATCCTAGAAATCGATAGCAATTTAGGTGAGACTAGAAAACAATCACTTATCTAATTGCTGGTGCTAGCTTACAGTAGAGCTTACGCACTGTGTGGGTGCTCTTGACAGCCCACCATGTTGACTCTATGCAGTCGTACAACAGTACCTACACACAACAGCTTATGATGCGTACGTGTGCAGTGGTAGCGCGTATTGAGTCTGCAGAACGCGCGCATGTTTACTAGCACAGTGTACAATACGTATAGCAGTTGAGTGCGCACATGTCTCTTGACAATACGCGTATACGCGCTGCCTTGCCAAACTAGTGTGTAGTGTGATTGATCGTGAATGACTTGTGTCGAAAAGAGATGAAGGAAGGAGGATGTCAGCTGTGATGACGTCATCACGTTTAAAATAGTTCCGTCAAAATCGGCTCAATTTTCTTTATCGACGATTTACTCGAGATATCTTGATTTAGAGCAGTTTTCCTCCGAAACCACTCAATTTTCATAAAAATTGTGTGGTCATGCTACTTTTTGACGGCCGTTCCGTTCCCGGGCTTTTTGGGGGCCCCAGACGACGGGAAAGACGAATTTCAGCCCTTCGGGCTGAAATTCATCTCTAAGGGAGAGCCGCCGGAGGCGGGGCCTTCGGCCCCGCCTCCGGCGGCTCTTATACGCACCAATATGCTAATTTATATGACGCAAAACCGGTATTCTGTAATTTCCCCCAAATGAGGGCCTAAATCAGCTCCCATTGTCTTTTCTCCTCATGTTCTTTCGTTCGGTCTTTGGACTTTGACCCTTGTCACAAACGTTCGTCTGTTTAAACTGCAAGTTTTCTCTCGAAGATCTTAATATTACTTCCTAAAGAAAGGTCTTGGGGATTTGATACATTCCAACTCCATGATTGACCGTATGTTGGTTAGATTCGCAGAGTTATTAAACGTGTTAAAGAAACTAAGTTAAACCTAACGCTAGACAGCTGGAATTCTGCCATCGGGCATCTGTCTAACGACGTACCAGTACATGTACATTACTCTGGCACGAAGCCTCTGGCAGATACTTTTCTTCATTCTAGATCTAGCGTTAATACTTTCTGCATTTGTAATTTAGTAATCAGGCCATTCCATAAATACAGAAATATCAGCAAGAACAGTGCGGTTGCATCTTCATTTCCATTCGTTCGCTAAATGTGGAGTTGGTGTAAACCAGTGGCAGTATCCTACGTCCTAGGTTCCTACATTGTAGCTGCAGGTCCACGCACAATTTGTATAGCTGACACCAGTACCAGCGGCACACGAACACTTCGCTGCGCTGGCCGTCGCGCCAGCCAGCAGGGCAAGGTAGTTTTTGCATGGGAGCTGGAACGTCAACACAACTACGCAACATGTCCAAATCGGCTAAAACCTCTGAAAACTTACCTGGTGAGATATTTCGTATTCGGTGTACACCTGAAATATTTCCATATACTTTTCAGGCTATGAAATACCAAATGTCATCGAAGACATCATTTTCAGAGAGTAAGATATTCGCCGGGCAACTACGTCTCACATACAATTTTTACGAAAGATTCCATTAGATTCGCGTCGGTTGTTAGGGTGAATTTCCGGAAAGACCCGAGTATACACCGAAGAGTTAGAAAACTTCGATTGATTAAACTTACTATATAGAAAAATTTATAAAAATATTTAGGCAATATTTTGCCTTAATAATAATATAATTTTTATTAATCAATTAAATTCATTCTATTTATTTACATTTTATAATATAATCAATTAAATAAAATTATTTATTTATAGATAATTTGTTCTCCTATCCTTGTTGCGCAGCAACATGACGTCTACTAACAACTTTTTTTCGCTCGGACTCGAACGAACAATTACGAGTGGTGTGCGATTCTTTCTCGTGTTTTGTGCGTGTTGTGTACTAGCGCAGATAAGTTACTCGTTCAACACATCCCGTGTGTATCCCCCATCGTTGATCCATAGCTCTCTCTCTCTGCGCCCGGTGTGTATCGAAACTGCGTGGATGGATGTGGACATGAACTCGCAAAAAGTCTAGGAATCTCAGGACTGACTGCTGAATTCCGAAGCGACGCACAAGGATGTTGGTGTAGAAGAAGTAGACAATCTACTGCTATCAGAAAACTTCCCGTTATTTACAAATGTAAGTCCTAAGTAACGACTAGTTAAACTGTGTTCTGTTAGTTTCCTAACTCAACTCAACTGCACTGCATCTGTGTCTGTGATAAACTCTGTCTATTCAGTATTCTTGATCCTCTGTTCTGTCATTTTGAATATGCTGAGAAGGTTGATGTTAGCTAAGGTAAATTTATATGCAATTGGTAAATTCATGGCCTGCGAATATGACAGTATCTCTATGACTATGGCCGGATGATTTAACCCCGGTGCGGGGCGCTGTAACCAGTATTCAGTAACAGCGCCCCGACGACTTGTTTTAGTGAAGTAATCAAGTGAAGTGCACTGCGATGCTTGCAATTCTGTAAACAACTCATCGTTCAAAACGACACTTGTGGATTCGCAACGAAAAGCCACATGTTGTAATACCATATTGTTGAATATTATAGGGGACTATGGATCCCTCACCACCATTACCTCCGAAAACAAGATTAATCGTCATCATCTTTGAGACCATCTCCGGGATCTGCAGTTCGCCATTTTGAACATAAAATTATCACGGAAAAAAAGTGATCTACGCATGCGCAAATGAATATTCATTTCAGTTCTCACCTAGCAGTCCTGGTTTTTTTTTTCCACATGCATACAATTGTACATTGTGTATTATGATATGTGCTACGTTTTATCCATACCCAATCGACAGCAAGGCTGTTTGCGCATGCACTGTGTAAGTTGTACTACGATATGAAGTGCGGAAGGAATAAAACCTCGGATAAAATCTTTCACTGGGCTCTTAAAACAGATCATATTGTAAATTGATTTCTGCGCCTCTGATTGTAAGTATCTTATCTAACAGTATGGCTGTGAATTTCAGTGTAAAACCCTGTATTTTGGTCTCTCGTCACCAAAATACTAAGCCATATCAGGTGGTACATCAATAGCCATAGGGCTGCAATGCGACCCCGACTCGGTACGGGTTGGGGTCGCTGGTACGGTTAATGATGATAGTAAGCAAATAATCAATGTTGGTGAAAGTGATAGGACAAACTACCGTAGACCCCCTTAACGCCATATATTTTGCGAGTCTAAATTTTTGCGAATCGGGACTTCCTGACAATTTCGCAAGTGGTTGAATTTGCGATCGTGGAGTCCTGTACTGAACTGTCAAATGTATACGCATACACAGTGTACGTCACAATCATATCAGCATTAGAGTCAATATTTTTGCGTGTTTTTAGTTTCGTGAATAGCTGCTGACTCGCAAAATTCGCGAAAATAAAAACCTCGCAAAATATTTGGCGTATAATACAGTATCACTCCCGAGGCGATCTGGATGTAGCTATCTTTCCGAAGCGCAGCTGAGCTGAGGAAAGATAGCGTACCCATTCAGATCGCTGAAGAAGTGATAGTTTGTCTCATTGCCTGAAACTAAAAGTTGATTATTTGCTTTATATTCCACATCTAGGGTCCTCGATATTCCCATTTTATTCCACATCTGAAACCGTTTTAGTTGTCTTTGAGTATCCTTAGGGCTTAGGCTATGAGCGGATGTAGTTTACTTTAGACGTATGGGCGTAGATGACAAAACAACGAATTTGCTCTGCGCCCCGTGGCACCGAAATAAAAGTGCGTTGCACTGTGGACTATCATTTGACTTAGTTAAGTGACAGTCCACAGTGCAACACACTTTTATTTTGCGCATACTCATCTCACGTTAGGACTGTTTGGACTGAAGAGATCAGCGGAACAAAAGGGACTATCAACATAGTGTGTAACGAACTTTTCTTCTCAGGTGATGTGATATGGGCAAAACTATACTTAATCAAGTAATCACGCTCTTGACCAATACTATAGCAAGATTCTTAGTATGTGAAATATAATACAAGATATCTTTTTGGTGATAACAGAGAGTTACATTATATTCATGGTGGCATAGGATTCTAATCAGATACATTTTGACATGGCTGGAGTTGTTTTGTTGTTTATTACATTTTTTTATGTCCATCTTTTGACTCATGTAGCTTTAAGCAATATTTCAAGATGGCTGACGAACAAGAAGCTCAGAAGCAAGAAGTGGATCATGCTCAGCAAACCGAGGGACAAGAGCAACCACCTACCCAGGAGGGAGAGCAGGCAGTGACAACTCAAGACAATCAGGAGGCAGGAGAAGCAGCAGCAGAAAGTAAGGAGACAGCTCCCGACAGTACAGCGGAACAGCCAGCCAGTGAAGTCCAAGAACAACCTCAGGAGGCAGATGCTGCCAAAGATGCACAGGAAGCGACTGCGGCGGGAAATGAGGAGGCAAAGGAGGGTGCGGGTGCAGAGCAGGCAGGGGAAGGAGATGCCAAGGATGCTGCTCAGGAGGAGAACAAGGATGCTGGCCAGGATGAAGAAGCTAATGGCAAGGTTGATGAGGAACCTGCCGGGGAAGGTGCTCCTGCAGAAAATCAAGATGCCGGAGGAGAGGAGCAGCAGCCGCCACAGGCTGAAGACCAGCCGGCAGCGGATGGTGCAGCCCCTGAGGCAGGTGCCACGGAGCCAGAGAGTGCTGCCACAGAGCAGCAGGCAGGAGAAGGGGAAGGCGACAAGCAACCCGAGGGAGAAGCAGCAGGAGCCGAGGAGGTGCAGGCTGAAGGGGAACAGCAGCAGGATGCAGATGGAGCAGCCCCAGACACAGGGGACGTTGCTATGGCAACTGAGGAGACGGGTGAGACACATGAGGTGGACCCACACGCAGCCTCACCACAGCCTGACCCAGATGTGACTGTCAATGCCACTGCAACAGGTGAGTAATCGAGAAGGTATTAATTTCTGTTTTCTCAACCAATGTAGAACTTTCTCAACATCCTTATCAGCATAAAAGAGCAACAGTGAAACCCTTTTTTTCTTCAATTTCTACATGTGTGGTTGAAAAGCTACAGCTCATCTTTATCATCTGAGTAATATACTCATCAATGAATTTTTACCCACCTTGCAAATTACCCTCTTCCATGATTCAATTTTTTTTTCAGTCAAATTTGTACTGATGCCGAGCGGTCAGGTAACGACCATGGCCTGTGCTCTGGGCCAGACCATGCAGGAGCTGAGGGAGCATCTCGCCAGTGAGCTGCGCATGCCAGCAGACAAACTGGTCTTCATGTTTGATGGTAAGGAACCCCGTCGGCAAAATATCTTGCAAGCTATAACTTCTGTACACTCTCTTTTCCCTAGGTTTGTGCCATGAAAGATTCTGTGTGCTTGTCATTCTGTGAGATGCTTGGATGCTGTGTGTAGCCTTAAAAGTTTTACCTTGTTGGCTGCCAGATGCTTGAATGCATACAATATTGGCATCTGGTATTTATGCAGATGACTTTAATCGTGGCTTGCTATATGTTTACTGAAGTGCCTCCAGAGAGATACAAAAAAGAAAGAAAGAAAAAAAACACTTCCATTTGAGAACAAGAAGTAAACAATCAAGCTTTAGTATGATAAGGCTGTTAACCCACTACAGTCCAATACTGTCAGCTTTTCCTTTGCTTCTCAGTGTAGACATGTGGATGTCACATAACGCTGGCACCAAAGGTTTGAATATTTTGATGTCATCGCCTTTTTTTTTCTTTAATTTTATTATTGTTAATTAACTATTGTCCAAGCCCTTTTATTTCCTTTTGCCCATTATTGTTTAATGTATTTGAAAAAAAATTTGTAATTATTTTGTTTTTGTTTTTGCCTAGGTTCCAATGTTGATTCAGAGGCGACTCTTGCTGCCATTGGAGTGGGTCCAAATGGGGCCGTACAGCTTGAGATTTCATCTTCAGATCCTGTCAATGTGCCTCTCAGAGCCCCAAAGCCCAAGCCAGAGTACAATATGCCCGATATTATCACCACTAGAATAGAAAGGGGTACGTAGACTGTTGAACACTGGGCACTTTTTTTGCATTTACAGATCTAGTCGATGTGAAAATACAAAATATAATGTTGCCTGCAGGATCACTTTCAAAAACTATCACTTTGATTTTTGTTTAAAATATAAAGGTATGCTGGCACTCACAGAAAAAAGTAGCATTAGTCAGAATCATGTATTTTTACAGTTTCTTGCAATCTTGAACCAAATACATGCCACAAAGGTAATATTCATTTAAAGTGTATTAGAGCTTATCTGACTTTTTGTTTATTTTGTTTTTTGTTTAAATCTGGTCAAGTCTCCTAACTCTTATTAGTTATAAGGTTTCATTAAAAAGTAAAAGAAGCTTGTTTCACATACATATCCGCTACTTTTGACATAACATATTGGTCTGTTAGCTTGCAATATTAGTCACCCCTCTGATGTTCTTTCCATTGCGACATAAATTCCTTTCCTTGTTATTACAGAGGATGGTACATTCGAGGACGTTGTAGTCGAGATTGAGCGGACCACGCGACGCAAGCCATTCCTTGGTGGTTTCAGGCACCGCATGAGTGGGGTGGAGTTCCACAACGCCTCGGCCCAGACCATGGGGAGAGTGCGCGCCGACGACGGCATCACAAGGTTCTGCCGAGACACGCAGACGGTGTCCGCCAAGAACAGGCTGCAGCAGACGACACTGGACACGTCCACTCAGATGACCACCATCGGATGCTACGTGTCGAACATGACCGACAAGCTGGTGGTGCCGGGCAGATACGAAACTGCTGATGAGTATCATGCCAAGAGACTCGAGAAGGTAAAATTTTGTTCTCAGAGATCTCAAAATTGTTACATAAGGTCATTTTTATTGTGGGGGGGGGGGGGGGTCCAGTCAGGATTTAATGCAGATCATGTAGTTACATTTTTAAAAATTCTGATTCCACTTTCATGGTTTGCAGTATGACTGGTGACTCAAGGTGTTTATCGGTCTTTTCTTTTATTGTAGATTGTCACTCTGTATAAAAATAATCAGTAGTCATCCTGTGCATGCTGGTTTTCCATCCGAATCTTGGGCTCAGGATTCATGGGATGTCGTATTGGATAGCTTGAACTAATTTCTCTGAATAATTTCTTTCAAACAGAGGACTGCCTTGCGTAGTCTATTCATATATTATATTTGTGCCAAACAAGTGTGGCACTTAAGAATTTTCTTCAATTACTTATTGCCCCAACCATATCTTGGTTTTCATGAAGCCATTCTGCATAGTGATCAAAGGAACTTGTGTGTACAAGGACATTGAAATTGTCAATGTTTTAATGTGATAGTAAGTGCAGAAGCATCACCTATTTTGATCACATTCATTTTTTTCTCTCTCCTCTCTGATCTTTTCTTGGGGTCGCCAACTCAGGTCATCATCTTGCAGTCCTACTTTCGGCGCTGGCAGGCCAAGAACATCGTGGTGCAGCTGAAGGAGGATCTGATCAGGCGTCGGGAGTGGGAGCGTAAGGAAGAGATACGCAAGATCAAGGAAAAGGAGGAGCGCATCCGGCGGGAGTTTGAGCGTCGCATGAACCCGCGCACCAAGGAGGACTTTGACCTCCTCTACCATGCACTGGAGAGTGAGTCCTTGGTAGTCGTAGCTGTTTGACAAATAGAAATTGTAGCCTTAACTTTAATAAACACAGATATATTCAACAAAATGTCATTTGAAGGGAAGAGAAGTCAGTGTTTGTCAATTTCATTTTGAATGTTTTACATTTCAACCAACAACAAGAGAAAAGCTGCACGTACCAAAACATGAAAGCATGTGGGAAAAAAGAAAATGAATTTATCGTCGCTTGGGTGACAAGACCTTGTATCTCAAATTTTGGTTAAAATGACTTTTGATTAATAGCCATATAATCAATTAAGTGATGTCCTGTTTAAATCCTAGCTGTCTTACCCCAAAAATGAAGCGACCACAGCATGTAAAGGGACAGACCGTCCCATTTTAGATAGTGCTTTGGCCGCCATGTTTTTTTGCTCTCCTGACCATTTGACATTTTGTAGATACGAGGTCTTGTTGCCCCAGCCAAGTTAAAAAGCCCTGTAAATATGGCAGTTGCAGGAAGTTACGTGTTGTGGTAATGTGGGGATTCACGGGTGGGTCTATTGAATTGATCTTTATTCACTGCACACCAGGGTCAGTTAAAAGACCACAAATCGCGGCCATCAGCTAATATGTGCATTACGCGAATGCTCATTGGTAACAGTCGATTCCAGTCAAGCTTCTGCAACTATGTGTGTACTTCCATAGAGATCAGTGAAGAAGCTGTACACAATAAAGGATTCTGGAATATATCCAAGCCAGGCCAGCATTTCTGCTCTATTGTATCCCCATGCTACCAGCGCCTTACTTCATTAAAAAACAGTTGATATGATAGCAACTCTTTGCTGGAATGGCAGTTGTCATGGTAACGACAAGAATCCCGCTTCTTGATTGGCTGTTGCTAAGGGAAGTTGCCATTCTAACAAGAGTTGCTTTTATGAAGTGGGGCCCAGGTCTTTCATGTGATCACAGTGATATTTTCTCCATGTGAATCAAATTCATCAGTTCGTCTGTTGAGAATGAGAAGGGCGTTAAGTTGTCTTGAACACTATGGGTTTTGTGACAACTTAACGCCCTTATCATTCTCAACAGACGAGTTAGTATTGTAATCAATTTTCCCTTGTGTACATACTCTCCCTTGCTTTCACAACTAGAATGGAGACAAGAGGAGTTGACTACCATTGATGAAGGCATGACGGGGGCCCAGCGCAAGGCTGCCCTCTGCCACCTACTGGACCAGGAGACCCAGCTTATTGCTGCCATCGGCCGACACAAGCTGCAGGCAGACAGCGAGAACAAACAGCGCTCCATCCAGAGCTTCCTCGACAAGGTGAGTGGGTGGTCAGCCCAATGTTCTTTGATATATTCCAGACATATCTAGACCTTCCGTGACCAACTGCACCGACTCGCTATCAATATCAAATTCTTGTTTCTGAATACAGTGTATTCTCGTTATAACGAAGATGGATGTAACACGTCTGATATACTAATGACACTGTTTTGTAAATTTGATTTTATGCTCTTACTGATCGTTTGACCTGCTTCAGTTTACATGGACTTCTAACTTTCACTCAAACTCTTCATCCGTAAACACACACATATACATATGTTCAACAGAGAGCAAGTTTCTGTGAAGATTTAGTTGTCATGATAGTGGTGCGTTTGATAATGAAATGGGCACATAGAGTGTATTTTTTTATCAAAATGAAAAAGAGGGTAGAGGTTTTTTATGCATCGTGCATTTCCGCGTATCAAACAATGCACCACAGGCTGCTGCTCCAAGGAGATGGAAGGCCTTTGATGGGAAGTACACAGAGATGGACACGGCCTACACCATCAGGGCCAGGGAGCTGAAGGACATCTATAACAGCCTCAACATGAAGTACTTGACGCAGGACGAACGCCTAGATGTTCTGCTCACGCTGAAGCATACAGTCAAGGTAGGGAGATATTACACTGTGCAGCCGTTAATGTTTTTATCTTATTAATGTTTGTAATTTATTATTTGTTTGTGCACCAGTGTGAAACGTGTGACAAATTCATAGTAAACCAATCTACGACCAGGGTCCCGTTTCATGAAACTTGTTATCAGTAACAACTGCCACATTTCTACGACAAATTTGCTCTCGGCCAATCAGATGCAAAGATTTCAGTAGCTTATAACAACTATCATAACTTGTGATTGATAACAAGTTTTATGAAACAGGGCCCAGATTTTTAATGAGAAACAAACCAAAACAAACTTGTTTGATACTGTAGACATTGTTCCTCTAACAAGCGAAATCTAGCAGTTGTATTTTTCAGTATGTGCCAACAACTTAAATGACAAGCGTGGAATAATTCCTCTAAATATTCACACTGAAATTATAGCTCGCACCTTGCATTCCTAAAATTTTTGACACTATGTGATGCTTCAATCATCCTAGGAACATGACTGCAAGCTAACGCAAGAAATCATCCAGCTGATTGATCGGGAGGCCGATCTACTGATGCGTGGGGTGCGGGAGTCCAACCTGGAGGGACTGAGGAAGAGAATATCCACCCTCTTCCTGCAGTATGTCAAGACTCCGACCTTCAACGCCGAGGCAGCACGACTCCTGAAGGTGCGTCTCACTGGCCAAAGTTACAATCTATCTTTGATCTCTCTCTCTCTGTCTGTGTCTGTTGTCTTTTCGCCTTACTGTTGTCCTAAGCACCATGCCATTGCATCTGACGGTATGCATGTTCAGCTTAATGTTCTTACGTTCTCATTAAAGTCCTGTCACTATATCTTTCATTTATCATAGCTACCGTCAGTTGTAGCGACTGAAGTGATTAGAACAGTTTGTGTTTGTTTTCTTACAGTGTAAATTTGAATGACTACAACCCATCAAGTTGCAATCATGTAGAGTTCCTTATCAAAATAAAAGTGGGCACCAAATGCTTTTCAGAATTTGAAGAAAAAAATCTGGCAATTTTTAAATTCTCTATATTGGGGAAAGAATACTACATTTACAATTTCCACAAATGCTGAGGTCTAAACGTGATTCCTACATTTCAATATCTAGTCTGCTTATCAATCCTGCTTCCCTTGGAATCGTAGGATTTACAATGTACTTGCTATGATACAAGAGTTTACACATTTCAAACTCTGTTCCTCATCTCACTAGGTTCCTCAAGACCCGTCCACGCTACGCAAGAACATCTACTTCTGCCCCAGCTGCAGCAGCTACCTCCCGTCCACCGAGTTCCAGCTGTCCTCCAACTCGTCCAACGTCGGGCGGTGCCGGCGCTGCACCAAGCTGGACAACGACGCCCGCACCCGCCAGGACTACAGCCACTTCCGCTACATGCTCAAGGGACTGCGCAAGTCGGAGGAGGCCATGGGGGATGGGTCAAGGATTGCCTTCTTGCTCCAGGTGAGTGACTGGACACCTCTTACCTACACAGCTTCCCTCCCTCTTCGGCCGCCTTCGAGCACTCAGAAGTGAACCAATCTAACATATACCATATGATACCATGCCAGATTTGGAGTAGTAGAGTGCTCTCTGGAGAAAGCGTACCCCATCAGATATTTTTAGAGGGGGTCACGCGTTTGTAGCAACAAGGTCTCACACCTGGCGCACTTAACGCTACTTGCAGGTGTCCTGAACACAGATATATGAGACTTTCAAATCCATTTCATGAAGTCTCTCATAAATGTGTCTTATGAGCAAAAGGTCTCTCATAAGACTTTCATGAAACGGACCCCAGGTAACAATGAAACTTCTCATAACACATGATATGATGAATATCTGGACTGAGTCAGTTTTTTTTTTAAAATTGAAACAATTAAAGGGACATTCCAGACAATTTTCATAACTTCACATCATGTAGTACATTAATCAACAACTCCATGTATAGATTTGTGGAATTTACTGTGATTCTTGTGCAGAGAAACAATACTTTGAAAAACCTTAAACAAATTATACTGAACAAGGATGATGACATACAAGATTCACATATTTCAGAAATGTAGCATTGAAATTCCATTACAATACCGCTTGCTTGCGAGTTCACCTGTGTATAATCTGTGCATGCCTTCTTCTTTTGTTCTGCTTCCTTGAGCCCCAACCCATGCATTCTTATGGTGACTCTGCCATGTCATCATCCTTGTTCATTGCAATTTGTTCTAAATGTAGAAAATATTCTTATTCTTCATCCCCATTATCACAAATTCTGAAACTCTGTCCTCAGTATAACTGATTTATAGTTGTTCAAATGTAAAAATCTGAAAATCATCCGGAGGTCTCCTTTAAGCCACCCAAACAAACATGAAACATGCCTTGCATGTACTGTTCCCCTTTTGATGATTTGTTGTTGTTGTTGTTGTCACTGTCCTTTGGCAGGAGGCTGACCTGAGGTATCTGGTGGTGGACATCTGGAGCTCCCAGAGCGCCCTGAGTTGCTGGGAGGACCTCTACGACCTGGTGCTGGTGCGGTGGGACAAGGACGAGGAGTGGTCACCCTGGAACTGCATCCTCCTCACCAAGGATGAGGCCAAGGCGCACGCTCAGATCGACGACCTCGAAAAGGTGACCCTTTGCTTCATTCATTCACAGAGGGGGCAGAATTTCATCCCCTACATAGATATATATGCATTTGATGCATCCCATAAGAGCCAACATTACCAGCATGTGTTGAAAACTTCTGTGTTCTGCTCAATGAGCTGAAATTCTGTGGAACTTTTTGAATGTCTTGTGTACACAATGGTGACACCACATTTGCGTGTGATGGAAAGTTGGGTGAAAAAGGTCTCTGAAATAACGTAAGGCCAACACGGATATTGCTACATCGACAGCAGATCGAGTTACTGCATTCCATGTGCATTGGTATTCCTAGCTGCCAAATACTTTTCCCGTCATCAGATGTAAAGTAATGTGACTCGTCAAGAATTATTCATTTATAGTTCCTCTGCAATTCAGTGAATAAAACAGTGTGAAATGTACTATATTAGATGCAAAGAAGTACTATGTACTATACCAGATGCAAAGAAGTCACTCCATCCACACTATGTACCTACACCTTGCACCTATACCTTGTAACCTACAGGCCTACATAATTGTAGATGACCAAATTGAAAAAAAAAGAAGTCTGAACAATTGTTTCAATTTGATACTTAAAGCCATTATCACCTCCGCGAAGGGAGGAGGTTATGTTTTCGGTACTGTTGGTTTGTGTGTTTGTTTGTTTGTTTGTTTTGTGCAAAATAACTCAAAAAGTTTTGCACGGATTTGGATGAAACTTGCAGGAAAGGTTGAGAATGACACAAGTAACAAACGATTAAATTTTGGCAGTGATCCGAGAATTTGGGGGGAATTTATGAAGGATTTTTGATATTTTGACAGGTAGGGTCAATGAACTTGGGAGTTCAAGCTGCACATTTTTGATGTTTTCATACGCGCACTAAAGTGCGTGCTCTAGTTTCTGCTAGGGCGAGGCGCGCCGCGCAGCTGAGGGTTTATGACGTAACAAAGGCTTCTATTATATTGGGAAATCAGCGATTTTTCAGCATGTATACCCATGGATGTGGAAATCACTGATCTCTATGGAAGAGCCAAAAGAGCTTTTGCCAGTGGTGGAGAGGAGAAAAATCTCATTGGGAAGAGCAAGATCACCGGTGGAAAGTAGCTGCTTGGCGGAGGTCTGCGCTCTCATACCCCGTTTATACTAAGGAAAAAGGGGTTCTGAAGCCTGCTATAGCAGCCTCGAGCCGTCTTTCAGCTCAGTATAAACAGACAGAATTCAGAAAAGGAGATCCCATCAGGTCGGGTTCTGAAACCACCTACAGGGGGAGGTTTCAGAGGCGGCTATAGCCGCCTCTAGGAGGTTCAACTGCAGTATAAACGCATAGGGGGTTCGAGAAGCTGCTTTTTGGCCGACCTGGAGGTAATTGCCGAAGGTCATCGCCTGCTTACATAAACAACCCAGACATCTCGACCAATCCCCGCTGCAGAAAGCCTTTCAACTAGCACACTTTCACTCAAAATCCAGCGCCATAAATCACAGTGGAGGAGAAGGTGTGGCCTGCTAGGGCCTGCTAGGGTCTGCTTTTGGCGAGCAGTATAAACAGACGAGAGGCTGCTTTTTCAGAGTGGGCTTTCGAACCTCCTCGAGGAGGCTCTGAAACCCGCTAGCAGTATAAACGGGGTACAAGAGTGCTTTTCTAGTTTACCATTTGCAGATGAATAAAAACCCAGATTTAGTGTTTCAAAATAGTTCTAAAATGTGAGTTAGGCATAGAAACAACCACATGTTGTGACAAGAGACCAGGGGTGGGAGGGGGGGTCTCGTGCTCACCCGAGTATCGCAAGTTCACCTTCCATGCATTCTTGCAGACTCTTACCATTAGAATATCAAGGAGGTTCGAGAAATGGAGTCACAACAGTCTTAATCGCTTTGATCCCATGCTTGAAGCTGCCACTCAAAAATATTTGAAGTATGTGTCAAACTGGATCTGCCGCTCAGACGCGAAGACAATTGACTTGTGTCTCATTGCATAATCACCAGCCACTTTCCCAGGAAGATATGTCTTTGTGATGGTAATTTCTTTTCGCTATCCCTACTTACAAACGATGGGCTGTAGACAATGGTAAAGGCACGGGAGTGTGCAAATAGAAATTGCTCAAATATTGCTGAAACAGATATCAAAATTGCTCGACTGTACGTGTCTGTACGCTAATCTGATATATCAATTTATAAAGAACTATACTTGAAGATGATACCATATTAGTTTCATTTGGCGGAATTAAAGAGAAAAGTGATAAAACCGGCTTTCCATGAGGGTAAAATTTCAAATACTTTCACAAAATACAGCTCAGATTTATACTTTTGAACATATTTTCGAACAGAAATGACTTTTGCTTTATATGCTTTATCATTAGGTGAAATTTCATTGCATTTGATATATAAACGAGCAGCATACAATGTTTACCCGATATTATGTTAGCATTAAAAATGAATCTTCAGATTGCTCAGAAAGATGGCGGCTTCAAACATCGAACATCAAAGACACAAATGCACCTGTAGAATTCTTTTGTCCATCCATAGAAAACTGACAGCTGATTGAACAAGAGACCTGGGAGTCTCGCGCTCACCTGAGTATTGCAAGTTCACCTTCCATCCATTCTAGCAGACTCTTACCTGAGAACATTGAAAACTTGTCATGGGGGTGGCTTTGAGAGCTACCCCCATGGGGAATGGGGGATGAGTTGGGCCCCCCTAGGGAACGCCCAGACGGGGCATGGTGCCCATTTCATGGAATTGAGATTCTATCCCCCTAGGAATGCTACCTGCCAAGTCTGGTGAAAATTCATCATGGGGTTCTCAAGAAAAAGATGAAAATTTACAATTTGGCCCCGATCTAGGCCTCCCTGGGGCCCTCTAAGTGGAGCATGGTGCCCATAAGATGGGAATGAGATTCTATCCCCCTAGGGATGCTACCTGCCAAGTTTGGTGAATATTCATTTTGGCATTTTCAAGAAAAAGATGAAAATGTACAATTTGGGCCCCATTAGGATCCCTCCCCACCCTCCTCCCCTGGGTCCCAAGGGGGGCACCCTGATTCTGCCATGAACAAACTTGAAACTACAATCATCAATGTACCAACTCAAAGTATTAACTTAGCTCTATCACTCCTGGTTCTAGAGAAGAAGATTTTTAAAGATTCCTTAATTTGGGGGGGTTTGGGCCCCTCTGGGGGGCCCCCAGGTGGCGCATGGTGCCCATTTGAAGAAATTGAGATCCTATCCCCCTAGGGTAGCTACCTGCCAAGTTTGATAAAAATCGGTGGTGGGGTTCTCAAGAAGAAGATGAAAATGTAAAAAGTTTACGCACGACGGACGCTGCACGATGCACGAAGGACGCCGCACGAAGAGCGATCGCAATAGCTCACTTGAGCCTTTGGCTCAGGTGAGCTAATAATTAGAGTCAGTTGTAACTCCATCTCTCGAACCTCCTTGCTCTTACCTGAGAACATTGGAAACTTGTGGTGGGGGTAGCTTTGACAGCTGGCATGCTACCTGTTAAGTTTGGTGAATATTCATCAAGGGTTTTCAATGATTATGAACATGCACAATTTACATCACCATTTGGACCCATCCCACTCCACTCGATTGGGTCCCAAGGGGGGTAGGGGGAGGGGGCACCCCTGATTCTGCCATGAACAAGCTTGAAACAACAGTCATCAATATACTGACTCATTGTATTAACTAAGCTCTCAATTACTTCTGGTTCTAGAGAAAATCTTTAAAGATTCCTCACTGGGGGAGGGGGGGGGACCCCTGGGGCCCCCAGGTGGGGCATGGTGCCCATTTGATGGAATTGATATCCTATCCCCCTAGGGATGCTACATGCCAAGTTTGGTGAAAATCCATCACTGGATTTTCAAGAAAAAGATGAAAATTTACAATTTAGGTCCCAATTTAGGCCCCTGGGGCCCCCAGACGGGACATGGAGCCCATTTGATGGGAATGAGATTTTTTCCCTCTAGGGATGCTACCTGCCAAGTTTGGTGAATATTCATTTTGGCATTTTCAAGAAAAAGATGAAAATGTACAATTTGGGCCCCATTAGGATCCCTCCCCACCCTCCTCCCCTGGGTCCCAAGGGGGGCACCCTGATTCTGCCATGAACAAACTTGAAACTACAATCATCAATGTACCAACTCAAAGTATTTACTTAGCTCTATCACTTCTGGTTCTAGAGAAGAAGATTTTTAAAGATTCCTTAATTTGGGGGGGGGGGGTTTGGGCCCCTCTGGGGGCCCCCAGGTGGCGCATGGTGCCCATTTGAAGAAATTGAGATCCTATCCCCCTAGGGTAGCTACCTGCCAAGTTTGATAAAAATCGGTCGTGGGGTTCTCAAGAAGAAGATGAAAATGTAAAAAGTTTACGCACGACGGACGCTGCACGATGCACGAAGGACGCCGCACGAAGAGCGATCGCAATAGCTCACTTGAGCCTTTGGCTCAGGTGAGCTAATAATTAGAGTCAGTTGTAACTCCATCTCTCGAACCTCCTTGCTCTTACCTGAGAACATTGGAAACTTGTGGTGGGGGTAGCTTTGACAGCTGGCATGCTACCTGTTAAGTTTGGTGAATATTCATCAAGGGTTTTCAATGATTATGAACATGCACAATTTACATCACCATTTGGACCCATCCCACTCCACTCGATTGGGTCCCAAGGGGGGTAGGGGGAGGGGGCACCCCTGATTCTGCCATGAACAAGCTTGAAACAACAGTCATCAATATACTGACTCATTGTATTAACTAATAGCTCAATTACTTCTGGTTCTAGAGAAAATCTTTAAAGATTCCTCACTGGGGGAGGGGGGGGGGGACCCCTGGGGCCCCCAGGTGGGGCATGGTGCCCATTTGATGGAATTGAGATCCTATCCCCCTAGGGATGCTACATGCCAAGTTTGGTGAAAATCCATCACTGGATTTTCAAGAAAAAGATGAAAATTTACAATTTAGGTCCCAATTTAGGCCCCTGGGGCCCCCAGACGGGACATGGAGCCCATTTGATGGGAATGAGATTTTTTCCCTCTAGGGATGCTACCTGCCAAGTTTGGTGAAAATTCATTTTGGCATTTTCAAGAAAAAGATGAAAATGTACAATTTGGGCCCCATTAGGGCCCTTCCCCAGCCCCCTCCCCTGGGTCCCAAGGGGGGCACCCCTGATTCCACCATGAACAAACTTGAAACTACAGTCATCAATGTACTAACTCATAGCATTAACTTAGCTCTATCACTTCTGGTTCTAGAAAAGAAGATTTTTTTAAGATTCCTTAATTTTGGGGAGTTTGGGCCCCTCTGGGCCCCCCAGGTGGGGTATGGTGCCCTCTTGTCCAAATTCAGATCCTACCCCCCTAGGAATGCTACCTGCCAAGTTTGGTGAAAATCGGTCAAGGGGTTCTCAAGAAGAAGATGAAAATGTGAAAAGTTTACGTACGACGCATGACGCACAACGGACGCCGGAGGAAGAGCGATCGCAATAGCTCACTTGAGCCTTCGGCTCAGGTGAGCTAAAAATTTTAATCAGGATGATCTATGTCACGTATTGTTAAATATACAAAATGTAAAACAACTTTATAATAAAATTGTTTCTAGTCTAAACCGTCTCAGTTAAGGTTTAATAAGAAAAACTTTGATATCTCCCTATATTTTAGGTTTTATTGCAAAATTTTTATATGATATTGGATAGGATGTTTTGTGATACAACTGACCTACACATATGCATCAAATGTGAAACTCGAAAATTTTTAAAATCACTGCTCCCAAAGGTAAACTGTATCTTTAAAACTTTGTGAGGTACTGCTTTTCTGTCTTACTCTGATCATGCCATGCACCTTACCTTCACTTCATTCACCCTGGTGTGAAGTGAGTTTTGTCAATATCTTTTTTTTCGCAAAGTTTTGTCAATATTGAACATTCTGGTCATCTGACTGATGACTTTTACTGATTTCGAGAATATTTGAATTCCATTTTATTTTATTTTCACACCTACAAACCTTCGGCAAGCATTGTTTTGTTTTGTTTTTTAAGCAAATTTCTGTGAAGTTGTGAATAGCGAAGTCAGCTGAAATTTAAGCATAATACTCAATGGTATGTAGGCCTACCTTCCCATAGTGTGTCTGCTCACAATAGCAAGACAGGTTTTTTTCAATGCCATTCCATTCTATTTCTAAACCATCTCTTGCCATGCTCACAATCCTACATTGCAGAACATTTTTCACATAGCAATGACTATCACACCATTGAAGGTGCAGTTTTATGAGACTCATCTTGCTATTTTAATGAGTTCGTCCTTTTGAGAGTCAAGGTAAACATTGGGCATTGTGATTCTTGGTATTTCAGTTGATATTACTGTTAAATGACATCGCTACTAAAAAGAAAATAAAATTATTTTTTAGGAGCAGAGCTTAGATGGAGCAGGAGAAATTAAAGGGAAAAAATATAATGAAATAATCAAACATCAATGACACATAAAGTACTGCATTTTGATCGAATACATAGCTCCAGACCTTGTGATCTGTAGACCCATCTACTAAAGTTAATGTGCAATGGATAGTCAGGAGACCTTCATGTATTCTACAGATGGCTTCAGGGCTGTGCTGTGACCTTAAAGAAATTGTGAACACCAATCAACTAGTCATAAAGCCCTAACCCTGGGAACATGCCACATTCTTGTATTTCTACATCTACAGTGTACATACTCGAGGGAAATATTTGCATCATACAACAAGCTAGTAGAGTGTGTAGTTCTGAGCTCAAGTGCAGCCCAGCAATGTATGTTTGCCTCGTGTGCATGTGTTTACATTGCATGTGGACATCACATCACGCACAAGTGTACAATGCGTGTGTCCATGTGTCACTGCTTTCAAATGTGAATGGCACAGCGAATTACAAAGAGAAGATCACCATAAGCCCTTTTTACACTGTGTTTCTTAACCCTGTACTTTCTCTGACCAAGAACTATCGTTAGTCCCGTACCAATTTTTTCAGCTTTTTACACTCGCAAATAAATCCCGTACTTCGCTCTTGTCCTGGGCTAAGGAGAAAACTGACCTTTTTACACTCGTATTTCTTAGCCCCGTACTTTCTAAACCACATGAATATTCATGATTACGCTGTGCACTGTAGCTCCTACAAGTACACGCACGCACCGACAGCACTTGATTACCTCGTTTCTGATTGGTCAGTGGGAGTAGGACTTCGTCTCCATCGCTTAGCCCCGGATTATTTTTTCGTTCTGTTTACACTCGTTTGCTTGGCACCGCAATTGCAGGGCCAGATAGTACGGGATTATTGGTGGGGCTAGCCCACTTTCGCAAAAACAAGTGTAAACGGAAAGTGGGCTAAGGAAAGACCGGTACCAACGGTGGGGCTAAGGCCCCCCCACCTTAGCCCCACCGTTGGTACGGGACTAAGCAAAAATTTGCAAGTGTAAAAAGCCCTATAAAGGGCTACACCGGACACAGTAAAGAGCCAGACACTCCAAACCAACATGTCCACTCACTTAGGGCATGCTTAGGGTAACCAAAATTGATTGCAGGGCAAGTAAAATATGAGGAAACTTGCAAAGCTAAGGTACATTTGCACCTATCTCTTTTGTTTGTTTCTTTTTTCTTTTTTACACACTGCATTCATCTGAAGGAGAATGAAACCAAGGCCCTGTTGCATAAAAGTTGAGATCAAACATAGCAGAAAATCAAATATAAGTCTCTGAATACTTAATTCTGATTGGCTGATACCTGACTGACTGTTTGATTTTCAGATATTGTTCAATTGCATTTTTTTATGCAACAGGGCCAAGATTCCCCCCCCCCCCCCCCCCCCCTTGCAAGTCTGTTATGACGTTCAAAGGCTGGTTAGGCTTGTAATAGATAGATTTGTGGGTCAGTATGGTGCATGCATCTCAGCATATAGGCCTACTGTATATATGCCATATATTTCGAGAGTCTAGATTTTCGCGAATCTGGAATTCCCGACGATTTCGTGAGTGGTTAAATTTCGCGATCGTGGAGTCCTGTACTGAACGGAGAAGGGTACATGCGTACATCACATTCACATCGGGATCAGAGTCAATATTTTCGGGTGTCTTTTGTTTTGCGAATAGCACTCGACTTGCATAATTCGCGAAAATAAAAACCTCGCGAAATATTTGGCATAAACAGTAATATCCTGTACATTGGTTTGTGTACAAGCAATTCATACTCTGCTCAATTCCCAGGTATGTGAGTTTGGAAGTCATCTGTTGTTGTTTACAATTATGGCAAACATTGCAGCTAGTCCTTCATTGATATTAAAACTAGTATTAAAAGCCAGTAACAATGCCGAGAGATGGTCACATGAATCCGGTCAAACCTGTAAATATAATATAATGTCCCTGACGGCTTCACAAAATCGTACCAAAGATACTAAAATAAATGAAGAAAAAAGTTAATTAAAAATCAGAAATGCAGTTTGGCAAAAAACTGAATAGCTGCAGATATTGAGTATGAATTCATCTACAAACTGCATTTTGGTTGGAAGATGAAAGCTTTTCTCATGGAATTTGAAGCCCGGACTACAAGTTGTATATTTGATTGGGTGCATGTACAGAAAATAGGTGATTTTTTGAGTGAAAAGAACTTGTAGTCTGGCTTTGCGAACCCTTGGACAGAGTTTGAGCTGAAGAACCCCCCTTGGAAATTTGATGGATGAAAGGGTATTATACATACTATCTCACTTTTTCAGGTTAGGGAAGATGAAACACCTCATTTCTACCAGCTACTGTAAAACACAATATTTTCGCGGCATGAAATTTTCGCAAATTGGAGCCGATGGCTTTTTTCGCGGCATGAAATTTTTCGCGAGTTGCCTCTAACATTCAATGCTTATAGTGTAGACAAGAACTTTCATGTGCATTTTAATTTTGCGAATCTTGGCTCTCGCAAAATTCGCGAAATTAAAATGCGTGCAAACATTCGTTTTACAGCATTTTACAGAATTTTTTTAATTTTGAATTTCAACTCACATCTCTATGGGGAAATATTTACCTGTGAGCGCCCTATAGGTTGCATATGATACACAGTCCCATGTACAAAGTATCATGTGTATACACCTTTGTACCTGCAATTTTATACTGGTTTGACCAGTTGAGGACTGGCTGATTTTGCTACAACATGCATTTCCCATAGACACCTGCCTGAGTATACTCAGAACTCATCTTCAACGGGTTAATCAAAATGGTCAGATTTTGAGTATTGCTACGTACAGGCCGCATCCAAACTATTGTAAAACCAGACATTTTTGCTTGCATAAAATTTTCGCACATTTCTCGAGAAGCTAAGATCCACAAAATTAAAATGCACAAGAAAGTTCTTGTCTACACTTTTAGGCATTGAATGCCTGTAAATTTCATGCAGCGAGAAAGGCCATCAGCTCTAATCCGCAAAAACTGAATGCCGTGAATATTTCTTGTTTTACAGTACAGATTACCAGTATGTGATCTCAATTCCTGAAGAGAACCTGCAGCCCATGTGCTGGCAAATATACATGTATTAATGTTGTCTTTTGGCACCCTGCCTCACTGAAATCAGTTGAAAACAAAAACAAAAACAAACTTGTACAGCATTCTCCATTTAAATGCCTCTGAAACTGACTGACATTCAATTTAGGAATATTACGAGCACTAAACAGCCAGACTGCTGTTATAAATCCTTCAACCCTTGTGCACAAGTGCTGGGTAAAATGACATTGTTGTGATGCACAACATACATGACATATTCATCATGCCAATGGCTAGTGTGAAACATCAACAAGTCGGTAACGAATGTCAAGTATCCCACACATTCGTGTATAATTGATGACCACTGAATGGAGGACAATTCATAACTTGCCATAAGTGTCATTGGCCCTGTTCATCATCTGTCACAAATCTTCCTAAAAACTGGCACTTTAAATGTGTGTTTCCGTATCTGCTCATTCTTTTATTTTTTTGCTTATAAATACATGTAAATTCTTTCTTTTTGCTTTTCTTCTAAATATTAAAGGAGTTACAGGGACGCAGTCCTCACGAAATTAAAAAAAAATATGTTGTTGTTGGTACCTCCAATGAACTACTTTCATCAAAAACAAACTTTTAAATCACCAAATAAGCTCGTACATTTCGGTTAAAAAAGTGTGACTCTGCAAATGAGCAAGTCTTGGCGGAGAGTCATACGTCATTGATGCACAACTCTTTCCAGCGGTGTTCTGCTCGTCATCCCTAGTTATTTATAAATACATGTTTACTATTTATTTTTATATTAATTGTATATATAACTAAGCTTGAAATATTTTGTTTGAAATAATAAAACCACATATTGTCACATTTTATGAAAAAATCAGATATGATCATTTTGAACACTTAAATTGGTTTTCTGAGGCACGGCTGTCAACTTGAGAGTAGGGCATCAATGACGTTGTACCTTTTGGCACACTCTTACACGATCGCTTGCAGGAATTATTTTTTAAAAATCGCGTACGGAGACAATTTTTGATGTCCACGCGTATAAATTGGTAAAAGGTTATATTTTTTACTCTTCTTAATTATCAGTACAGTGAAAATCTCAGGACTGCTTCCCTTTAAAGTAAGGATGCATACAGTATCTGCAGGTGTTGCCTTTCACTGAGAAATATGGTAGACATATTCTTCTGTATGCTAACTTTCAAATTTGTGGTCAGACTCTCAGACATTGTGTTGGTGTTCAAGTATAAACTTCAACTACATAGTACTTAGTGCGACTGTTGCTTAGTCTAGATGATTTATCATCTTTAGAATATTTCCATGCATTCGTGCAGGACTTACATGTACATATTACGCTGAATCCGTGTTTCCCAAGCATTACAAATAATTTGTATGGTACAATGTGAATATGTCCATTGTAAAGTTACAACCAAGTAGCTTATACATCCCAAACATGCAAGGGGGGGTGGCAAAGACAAATGTTGAGCACAAATAATTCTTTTTTTCTTTCTTTCTTTTTACTTCTAAAACTATGATTAATATCGTGGAAGATTGTTTGCAGTCCATAGAAAGCTACTCAGAAGAAAACTCCCATGCTTGAAATTTGTTTGGTGTGCTTGTGGTGAAACCACTTGAATGTAGGCACTAACCCCCCCCCCCCTTCAGACTGTCCCCCCCATGTCCCTGGACATCCCCCGGGAGATCCCAGGTACCCGGGACATCCCCCGGAAAATCGACAGTCTGGACGCTCTGCTCTTCTGCCCCCCGTCTCCCGGTTCTATCCCGCGGGTTTTTCGAAGGAAGAGCGACCTTGGCTCGTAATCCGAGATCGCGCACCTGTTTTAATCATAAGTGCGCATGCGCAAAATGTGGTGTCGAGAGAACTGCTTCCGCTCAGGTTGACCATGGTAAACATAAACAATTTCGTGACTACAGCTTCATCCAGGCCAGTGCAGCGGTGCTTCGGTACATGTCATACACCGCGATTTCAGGTTAAAATGTTGACTTTTGCTAATAATAATGTTACAATCATCCGCTGGAAACGTTGTCTCCGACGCTTCAAATTGTATAATTGTCTCAGTTTAAAACTACTGACAATCTTCATTAGCTTGAAGCTAATCAATCCGACGAATAATACAATCCCACTCTCATTCATCCTCGATGTAGCAAGCCCGTTATCAAGTTCGACAATTCAACAGTGATCACCATGCAATTGTTCTGTGCTAATATTATTACCGTACCGTATATACTGTGCTCGGCTAACATTTCTAGCTTCAAGGTAATTGCATTTCCCGCGCTAGCATGTGCGGGCGTGCCTTACGTTACCACGACGTTGACCTAGCCCACACATCCCCGGGTGCCCATCTCCCGCTCATTGGGGGGGGGGGGGGGGGGGGGGGGGGGGATGTGTGGACGGTCAGTCGTAAAATGAGAAAAATTTCTCTCCCCCTTCCCCCGGGAGATGGGGGACAGTCTGAACGGGGTGTAACAGAATGCAGCCCAACCTGTCTATAGCAGCCACCGAAGGGAGATGAAAAAAGTGGCAATTAGGCCTATCGACAGGTAGCCACTATAGACAGGTTCTTTTACATGCTTTTTCTCTCTGAGGGAATTGTTTTTAGTGGTCGTATACGGCAGTCGGTCACTATAGACAGGTGGTCGCCGAGACAGGTCTGATTGTATTACACATTTTTCATGTAGCTGCAGCAGGTACTGAAAATGCCGTACACCTTCAAGGACAAGTCCACCTTCATATGTGTGGATTGAGTGAATGCAGCAGGGCAATTCCGCGGTTAGTAACGTTACATTTGAACAAATTTAGATATTTGTTTTTACTACTTAATTACCATTTATTCATTTCAAGCCAAAATTATGTCAAAAACATGTTCATCATTCCCAGGTTTATGATACAGAAAAGAATGAATACAATCCAAGAAATAATAGCATTGCTATGGCAACTTAAAGGGCTGGTTAGTAACGTTACGAAAAAAGGACATGACAAAAAAATCAATGTCTTGTAACAAAAAGTGTGCAAAAATTCAAGTTACTTCAAACAAAGTGTTGCATTAATTTCAATTATTGCATCATGACAAATGTTCACACAATGTTTTTTAGCAGTTCGACGAATAGTTTCTTAGCTAGACCCCCAAAAGCATGGTTAGTAACGTTACGGTTGGTAACGTTACATTTGTCCGGAGTAATTCCGCAGGTCATTTCACCCTTTTGTAATTGACAAAATGTCACATGACTTCTGGAGTATTTAAATGTATTTATCTTTTACCCTGTAGCAAAACTTTGAGGAAAAAATTCCAAAGGAACCCACTGTAATTTGTATTTAAGTGAATTTCAGCATCCCCAGTCCCACATGTACATTTTAAATGATGGTTTTAGATCTCGCGAAATCAATCAATACGAAAGATAAAATCTACTGAATTTGAAAGACCTTAATGATTGGTGAACATCCATGGCATTAGTTGATACCTAGATTAAAGAGTAAGATAAAGAGGCACATTTCTTTTATCCATGTCATGTCCACCTAACTGCGGAATTGCCCAGCAATATTTGTAGAGCACATCTGTAAAGTTTGGGGAAATCGGACAATACTTTCAAAAGTTATGAATTTTTAAAGTATCTGCACAGTCACTGCTGGATGAGAAGACTACTAGTGTATAATGTCACATGCGTACAACGATATAAGGAAAATATAAAGAGAATTTCACAAAATTGTACTTTTTGAAAAAGGTGCACATTTCCTTGACTTGTCACTGACGCATATTAAGGGTAATATCATTCCCCCTGCCTTCTGAAAGTCAAACGTTCTTTTATTATGCGATAAAAGTGAAAATATCTTGAATTTTCCTTAATACTTTCTTTATAATCGTTGTACACATGTGACATCACAAGGTGTAGTAGTCTTCTCATCCAGCAGTGACTAAGCAGAAACTTCAAAATTTCATAACTTTTGAACGGAGTGTCCGATTTTCCTCAAACTATTGCTGATGTGTTCTATATTGCTGCATTCACTCAATCTACATGTCTCTGAAGGTGAACTTGTGCTTTAAACCAACGCTCCCATTGTCGACTGTATAAAAATATGTGTGACGGTCATCATCTTCCCTCATTTGTATTGCTCATAAATACTTCTTGAGAAGCATTCACAAAAAATAACTCTGCTTTATTATAGCTAGTATCTCACCAACGGAGACGTCTCCGCGACGTCTCCAACTTATCAGTCGCAGCAGTCGCAGGGACGTCTCCAACATAAAAATGTCTTGCGGTCTCACCAAGGAGACGTCTCTGAGACGAGTTATGGCAGGTGCCAAAAAATTTCAAATATGAGGGAGCCGTTGCAGGATCACCAGACTTGGTCTGGGCAGGATGTCAGCACACAGATAGGTCATGTGGTTTTTAAAGTAGGTCAAACAGCGTCAATAGAGTCGCGGAGAAATCGCGGAGACGTCTCCGCAACCTCTCACCAGTTTTTCTGGTCTCCAGCAGGTCTCGGCGACGTCTCAGAGACGTCTCTGAGACATCGCGGAGACGTCACGGAGACGTCTCAGTAGTCGCGGATACGATTAGTCTCCGCGACGTCTCCGCGACTGATGGAGACGTCTCGGAGACTTTGCGAAAAATCGAACAAGTTTGAATTTCTTGCGACTAACTGGCGACTAATCGGAGACTCTGTAATTTTCTGGAGACGTCTCGGAGACGACTCTGCAACTAGCAAAATCTAGAGTTGTGAACTAGTCGCGAACTAGTTCCAAGCCCGGTGCGATACCCCCTTATCCTGCATTCTGGTGGATGGCATTCTGAGCTTACTTCCAGATGAAATCCTCCCTGTATAAACATAACCTACACATGAATTGTACTGAGGGAATTTCAGACACATACACAGAACTTTGTTAATTGATGCATAAAAATAAAGTACTTCCTTCTGTCCAAGCCCCTTGCTAACATAATTTGCACATATAATGAAAAAACTAGAAATGTCGCTACGGCGACTGGTGTATGCCTCCGCCATAATGCATGGTTCTCCTAACAGGTCTATAGTACAATGTCTTGACAATGTGTGATGACAGTTTCACACAATTGGCAACATTTTAAAATGACAGGTTTGCCACAAATGTGCTGAATGTTGACTTTCCTAGAACTAGGTTCAATTGGATGAATGATTAAAACGTCAGAGTGCAGGTATTTGGGGGAACTGATGATTTTTACTTTAAGACTTTTGACCCTTTTATAAGTTTATGCATTGAGTAATTTTCATGGTATTGAGAAAAAGTATAATTTCAGTATCAAATGGTAAAATAGTATTATCTAAACCTGGCCTTTGACCTTTGACCTCACAGTTCCAAAGAGAATCACTGTTAGGTAGAACATGCAAAAATATGTAAGTTTCATGATAATACCTTGAGTTATTTTTGAGATATGGAGGAAGAAGTGCAATTTAGCACTTTCACTTGACCTTTGACCTTTTGACCTTTGACCTTTTGGCAAGAAACTTCCCACAGAATATATATTGGGTTATATATGCACACATCAAGTTTAAAAAAAAAATCCTTAAGGCAACAATAAGGAAAGTAGTGATATTTTGAGGAGTTGACCTTGACCTTTGACCCATGACCTTTGAACCATGACCCCAACTTCCCTAGATAATCACTGCCCATCGGTACATGCATATATACTAAGTTCCATGAAGATACCTAGAACCATTTGCGAGATATGGAGAAAACCATGAAATTTCAACCTTTTTTTTCACAAAATAACCCGTGACCTTTGACCCTAAAATCCACACAAAGTATTATCCCCCCAGGATATACCCTCATACCAAGTTTGATGCAAAACCACCTTACGGTTCTTGAGATATGGACAAAAACAAAACGGGACGGACGTACGGACGACCCGAAAACATAATGCCTCCAGCCACTTCGTTGGCGGAGGCATAAAAAAAAAGTTTCAGTGCTTCAAAATGGTTCTAAAATGAGAGTTAGGGATAGATATACCCACAAGAAAATGTTAATCGGTCTAATCAATGTTAAGTAATTGTTAACTACACAAAATGTGAACAATAGTTTTATTAAAAACCGTTTTAAAATAAACCATCACCACGACAGTCTATTGAGAGAATCGCTGATATCTCCTTATACAATGTATGTTGCAGCTTTATTGCAAAATCTTTGTAAGGTAGGATGTTTTGTGATACACCGGAACTATACATACACGTGTATACAGCTGTATGCATCAAATAAGTTAATTCGAACATTTTCTCCTTTTTTTTGGTTTTTTTTTTGTAATCACTGCTCCCAATGTTAAATGGTGGCTTTTAAAGATGTGATATGCATGTAATGAATTTTGGACATGGCACTGAGAATTTCTGTACATGTATGTGTGATATTTATCTTTGTAAACATGCATAAAGCTGTAGATTGCCAAACACTTACCTTCTTTGGACTATTAAAGATCTTCTTCACAGTCTCAACACTGCCTGCAGACTTCACTTTCCTGAGTGCGGGTGCCTCCTTCTCATTGTCATCTTCATCAAAATCAAACTCATCATAAGCTGCGGGCGAAGGCTTGGCTGGAGGCAGAGACTTCACCGCTTTGAGATGTGGTTTTGATGTCGACGATTGCGACAGAGAGTTTGAAGGCCGAACAGACTGGCTTGACTCCAGACCCTTGTTCTGTCTCTTAGTACTTGACATAATTGTGACTTCCGGGTCGTCAGAGTCGTCACTGACAGGTATAAAGTCCTCACTGGATCCTGAGACTGGGGTGTCAGTTTTAAGAGTCCTGGCTGATGTTTGGCTGGAGCCCTGCACAGGCTTTGATGCTCCTCTCTGCGAGTAGGCACTGTCCGATGAACTTTGCGAAGACATACCACCACTTGACACCAAGCTCTGTGAATCCTGTTCCTGAACAGTCTCAAGTTTCCCTCCCTGCTTCCTGACAGGACGGACACTACCTGAAGAAAGAGTGCTACCTAGCGAGGTTGATCCATTGGAACTTCTTCCAACGCCATCATCACGGCTGTCCACACTGACACCACTGTCGTCTCTCCTCTCATTAGGAGCTGATCCTCTGGTTCTGTGAGAAAATTGCGTGATCAAAGTTTGTCCAGCAAGTGTCTTATCCTTTGCCCCACTCCTTGTGCTCATGGCACCTTTGGAGTTGTTCCTTGAATCAACACCATTATCAAACTGCAATGATGTCCTTGACTGACGGGTACTACTGGAAGAGCCAGTTGCATTTTTTGTGTCTACATTGGAGGAGTTCTTGACAGGGAACTTGTCATCGTCGCTACTGAAGCTAAAGGGATCATCAGCTCCGCTGGTGCGTCTCCTGCGCTTTGGACTGGTCACGCCGACAACATCCTCTCTCAAGAAAGTGTTCTGTCGTGTTGGACGAGAGCTCTCGGAGTTGGCCATTCTTGATGGTTTGGCTGGTGACGATCTCAACTGACGCGAGGTCTGCTGACTGTTTGCGGGTCTCTTGGCTGGTGATAGTCGCGTCACAGGTCTGTGGTTAACACGGGTTTTGTTCCATAAATCATCAAAGTGGTCACTGCCCTCACTACGGACACTTCGCCCGTATGTCTTTGCCCCAAATCGAGGCATAGTATTGTTCACATGCAGAGGGAAAACTCCAGCAGTGCAAGTTTTTTGATTTCTGTTTTTCCACGAAGTTGTCCAGGTATGACAATAATAGCCTGCATAAAAACACATACAGCAAATTAATCATATAGTCGGTAACTATCAAAATACAAGACTAAAATTCACAAGCATAAACTGAATACAAAATGTATATCATGCAAGACACATAACTATACAGGGACTAGTGTGAGAGGAATTTGCAAATAATACAAAACAAGAGTTTTCTACATAGATTTTGTGAAGCCTTTTTTTTATACTTTAGATTTCTGTTTCTATAATTATAATAGAAATTCTGGCAAAATATCAGTCAAATATCCTATCTTCAGCTCATGAATGTTTACCCAAGTTTTTTATGTATTTTCATCATTTTCACATCGATCAAAAGATAAATGACTGTAGTTACACGAAACGCAATATCTAACAAGGCAAGTGCCCACAAATGTACCACAACACATTTGTAAAAATCTAACTTGGATTGTTATAACATGGAATCAAGGCAAAGTATTAGCACAAAAAGAGCTTTGTAACTGAACATTGGCCCATAAAAGTTTGTTGACCCCTGTTTGTGACCTTTGACCTTGTGGTGACCTTCAACTCCCCAAGAGACATTTACCATCAAAGTTTGGTAGCAAATAGTCCTACCGAGCAAGTTATAAGCTATAATCGAAACGTGCCGTAAAAACTTTAATAACATTGACCCCTGTTTGTGACCTTTGACCTTGTGGTGACCTTCAACTCCCCAAGGTACACCTTGTTCACAAACAGACTTACCATTCAAAAGTTATGAGCCATAATCGAAACGCGCCATAAAAACTTAACATTGGACCCTAAAAATCTGTTGACCCAATACTGTGACCTTTGACCTTCTGGTGACCTTCAACTCTTCAAGGGACACCTACCATCCAAGTTTGGTCACAAATGGAGATACCAATCAAAAGTTATGAGCCATAATCAAAACACGGCGTAAAAACTTAACATTGGCCCCTTAAAGTTTGTTGACCCCTGCCTATGACCTTTGACCTTAAGGTGACCTTCCTGTTTGATAACATGTGTAACTTTGCATAAACACTCTTCACTCTAAGTTTGATTGACATTGAAGCACTCAGTACAAAGTAATTTAAGTTTTTGTAGCGTTACGGACGGACGACGGACAGACAGACGCCGCAAGCGATCCCTTAGTCTCCCTCACCTCCAGTGGGCTCAACAAAAATGGTGTTTGTGATCATGCGTTCAAGTACATTGTATACACCCTTTTACATGTAGTACAAACACATACACGTGTAAACATTTACATAGAAGAGATAAACCAATCAAAATATATACAAATGTACACCTGTTATGCAGCATCTATGCATAACAGCTACATGTACTCTCTAGTTATACCAATGAGTTGATGAAGCAACTCTTCATAATGCAACTGTCCCTAGCCAAACCATATGTACAGTGTATGCATTTCTTCATAATTTGAATTTGATAAAAGTCGCCAAGAGCACATTATTTGCATCCTAAATTGATCAGGCTTGTAAAGGGTTTGAAGTTAAATCAGGAAGTGCGGCTACAGTGCACTCCTGTTATAATTAACACAGTTAGTAACGAAATTCCAGTTCCAACTGGAATTCACGCCCTAACATTATCAGCTCTATTTTTTTTTTTTTTTAGTTGGTTCAGTTATAGTGAAATTTTGATATAACTAAAGAAAAAACTGTTGGTTCTGAAGACTTTGTTATAACGGGAGTCAGTTGTATTCCTTATATTGTACATATATGCAATGCTTCAAATATGCACCTGAAGAGAAAGTCCCTGATCATTCATAACCACAAATGACAGATCAATGTTAATCATTCTAGGTCAAATTCATAATCGGGCCTCGACATTAGCATTGTCCTAGTAGCTCAGGGCCACTAAATATTTATGTAGGACCATCAAAATTTTAATAAGATCGTTTTGCTGGCCTGATCACGCAATTAAGATTCAAAATAGAATTTTATGTGTCCTTTTGTTACGGGCCACTACATTTCTTTTTCGGACCAGCAAAATTTCAAATTAACAGATTTTTAAAGGGATGGTACAGTATTGGTGGAGATGAGAACTGGGCTTTTAACTTTTTGCGAGATACCAAGAAAACACTAATAAAATAGTACAGAGCATACCATTTTAAGAGGAATTCACAGTTTATTTGACGAAAACCGGGTTTGGAATGACTGAAACATCCAAAACGAAGTGAAACAAGGCGATCGTAATAAAAGGTGGGTCCCATACTTTATTAGAATTGCTCTGTTTTGGATATCTTAGCCATTTCAAAACCAATTTTCATCAAATAATTGTTGAATTCCTCATGGAATTACATGCTCCTTCATATTTCATGAGAGGTTTCTCATTATCTCACCAAAAAATGTTATAAACCTGAAATTAGGTCTCAACCAAAACTATACGATCCCTTTAACCCTAACCAGGCCGGGGTTTTTTGGCTGTTCTGTGGCTGGGGGAGGGTTGAATCAACCCCCCCCCCCCCCCCACCTCCCGAGATCTCGGCCGTCGATCACGTAATCACCATGAAAATTGGCACATATGTTACTTGTGGCGTAATCTACCAAACTACAAAACAAGAAATTGACATTTTCATTGTATTATTTAATTATGCCAATGTATGAATAAAATCATTCATCTTGCTCTAAATCAGAAAATAAAGCTCCTAGAATCGTAATTTTTGGTTATAACATTCTTTTAGCATTCTTAACAATGTACATGAAAAAAATCTGGTGTCAAAATCGATTTATGTATTGTATTGTTTTATGAATTTCATATGTATTTCTTTGTTTTTTGACCTTTTGATTTATCATTTTTTTTTGCAAAATTTATGACAGAACCTACATGTATTTCAAGCATACAGTGTAATTACAGCTGTATGCTAAAATTGATTCATTTCAGCCAATGAAAGTGAAAATAATCATATGTATCTTTGAATACGGTGAAAAAAAATCCATATTTCCATAGCACACTTCCAACACAAAATCACGTTTTTGAGCCATTTTCGGTCTGACAGGCATGTATAAAAAGTCATGCAGCATCGTAACGGTATGCCCAATTTTCACAAAAACGATGTCATAAGATGTGCCAAACTTGAAAGTAGAAAGTCAGGGAACGGCGCGGTCAAAAAATTTCGCATGGCTGAATAGTCATGGAAAATGTCGAGGGGGTGATTCAACACCCCCCCTCCCCCCCCCCCCCCCCCCCCCAGCCGTTTTAGGGTCAAGTGGCCTGAATGGACACTAGAGAAAAAAGTTAGCATCAAGTCCGGCTATAATGTATTGGTTGCTGTCAACAATGTTAAAATATTTTGCAGAAACACTTTCCTATGTTTTCTCCCCCGTCCCTAAGTCAAACATTTTTAGGAAGACAGTGTATACAACCACACTCGTATATCTTTACCATCCAGCCACTTGTGTGGGGTTGTAGGCTCCATATTCCGAGTGGCTGGATACAGCCACATGCGTATCACTATGCTGGACATACAACCTGTATTCCTACACACAGAGAAGATGGATATCGCCGCGGATGAGTGCGGGGAACTCGCTGTGTGTAGCCATACTGACATGCAAAGTACAAGTACTTCACACTGCATGATCATCTCGCAAAGTGATAACCTCATTTACCAATTACCATACCTTCTAAACAGTTCATTTTTCTTCAGTTTTTTTTTCCACTCCATTCTCATTGGCTTTCTTTTATAAAATGGATTTAAAATCAATAGCAAAACTACAATTGATTGGGGGACTTCCAATTGATTATCAATTGCAGTGCTACCACAGAGTTTTGGTTCATTGGGACTTCAGCTGCTCGCAAGGGCTGCCCTGAAACCTATTTTTCTTACATTCTAGACAACTTACAGTAATTTCTTAAAATGGCTTCCAATGCATTCTCATGGTCTGTTCTCTCCACTTTTTTTTTTTTGGTCTTGTCCCAAATGTTCACCTGTTTTAATTGCAAGTCCTCTCGAACAAGATCTTACTTCCTAGGCAAAGGCCTGAGGTTTGCGCACACACACTCAGTCATTTTTCACATTAAACACTGAAATATTAAAATTCTGACACACACCTTGCATCATTCTGCAAAACTTCAGATTGTAAAACAAGCTTAAATACATTGTTAGGATTTGAACACACAAAAACATGCAGAAATAAAGTTTCTTAAAAAAAGTTTCTAAAAACAATTTTTTTTTCCCATCACCAAAGTCAGAATGCAGCTTATCCAGCATTGCAGCTTTATTACTGGCAAATACAGTATTTTCATTGTTTTACAAGGTGGTGGTAGCATGCGATGTACTCACAGACATTGCATGTTGCATGTAACACACAGCAGGTTCCCCACATGGCTACATCATCAAGCTTCTCTGTGGTATAGATAGGTATGTAAATCATCATGTACTCGGCTTTGATCTATGTAGACCGAGGGCCTAACTGTATTAGGCTTAAAATTACAGTAGGGTCTATACACAAGTGTGGATCTATCCAGCAACTCAGGCTATAAATGGCTACAACCACTTTGACCACGTACACGTGTTGCTGGATAGTGAAAGACACACACATACAGTTGTAACTTGTAAGTTGTATACACTGACTGCCTTTTACTTTTATAAACCTATCAAATGACAATTACCATGAAGTCGCCACTTTTTATAAAGATTATTAAAAATAACAGGTAAAACTGATATTTCATCCTTTGATTATCTCGTCATGTGAAAATTTAAATTCTTACCTTTCTCTTCCATGCAGTTTATGATGAAAACAACTCATAAATTTATGGGGAAAAACATATATTTTTGGCATGCAGTTTGTGATGAAAACAACTCATAAATTTATGGGGAAAAACATGTATTTTTGGCATGCAGTTTGTGATGAAAACAACTTATAAATTTATGGGGAAAAACACATATTTTTGGCATTTTCCATCTGGTGACCCGACAAGAATACTAGCATTGAGCTGCCAGCATGCAGCTTGCATACATGTGTTAATGCACCTGCATCAGACCATCAGATTCTCAATCTGGCACCCATGCACACACACAACACATGCAATTCACCATTCGCCAGTACTCTCATAGGGTCGCCATCGGACAGTCACATGATATGTGAGATTTAACTATTAAACTTTCCTTCAAAAATATCGCCTTCCCCCTATGAAAAAGTGGACGTGTCCGACCTATCATGTTAACACACTCTGACGTCGATTAGCATTAAAGGACAAGTTCACCTTTATAGACATGTGGGTTGAGTGAATGCAGCAATATTAGTAGAACACATCAGTGAGAGTTTGAGCAAAATCAGACAATCCGTTCAAAAGTTATGAATTTTTGAAGTTTCTACTCAGTCAGTCAAGGCTGGATGAAAAGACTACTATAGCTTGTGATGTCACATGAGTACGATATAAAGGAAGAATAAAGAAAATTCAACATATTTCCATTTTTCTCGCATAACAAAAGAACACTCGACTTCTCTTTCAGAAGGCAGGGGGAATAATATTACCCTTAACACACATCAGTAGCAAGTCGAAGAAATATGCACTTTATTCAAAAAGTAAAATTTTGTGAAATTCTCTTTTTATTTTCCTTATGTAGTTGTACGCATGTGACATCATACACTGTAGTAGTCCTCTCTTCCAGCAGTGACTGCGCAGATACTTAAAATATTCATAACTTTTGAACGGATTGTCCAATTTTCCTCAAACTTTCACTGATGTGTTCTACTAATATTGCTGCATTCTCTCAATCCTTATGTATATGAAGGTGGATTTACCACAAGGTCGCCAGAAATTCACATCGCATGTAACGCATGTCACGATCAGAGATCAGCTGGGGCAACATTTCATCGCTCTCATTAGTCTCAAGACATTCCTTATTCACCTTTTTGATTTTGAATGGATTTCAGGTGGCAGATTAACAAAGTTTTTCAAACGCGATGATGCACAATGCATCCTACATTGAAGTATGTCACGTGTATAACACACACGCTAATAATACGTGGCACGTTATGGGCGGCGAACTAATTCAGTGCCTATCGTTAGTTCGCCAACCCGGGAATGTGCATAGCCCTATAGGAAATACACGCAAGTGGTGACTAGGCACCTATACGGTTTAGTTGACGTTACACGTGTATGTAGTACAATTGTATATGTGTGTCAAACGTACCAAATTCAAACACAATCTAGTACTGTACAATGTATGCATGATATGTCCACAAAAAATAAAGTTCTTCCCAGCCACACACAGATTTTTCACAGTGATGGAAGGACATATCTTCTCCTTTTTTTTGACTCTACGTTAAAAAAGAGTCAGTTTTCTAGAGCCGGGAGTAAGTTTTAGAGGTCTACACATAGAGTAACTGCGTCAGTAAGCGGCCGTGCAGCCGTTCGCGGCAGGTACAACATACACGGTAATATACCGCTAAACACAGCATTGCACTGTTACATGCACACTACATATATACTAACATACTAGCAATCGACAAAAACCAACCGATAAAATGGGCACGATCTCTGACGAAAGTGAAATTTTCTCACCTAAATGACAACATATCGCATCCAAAATAAAATTTTCGGTACTTAACATAACAATTAAGAAATAATGGTCCAAGAAACTTGATTTTTTTGTCGTATTCCCGATGCTCATGGATTTTGAAAACATATCCTCACATAAAATAGAACTTTCGCGAGCCGATGTGGGCCGCCATTTTTGTTCGGAAAGTGGATGTTACCGTCGAAAAAATTCCGAAAAACGAGGAAGACATCAACAACATCGCCAGAATTGCGATCTTGTTTGCGGCCAATGCATGTGAGCCCGCTATTTTCATGTGCTTTCGCAATGGGAAATGGCGCTTACGGCAATGTTCGCTAGACATGTGAAGGCGTTCAGCTAAAGATCGCGGAGCACGCGCGTATTGCATAGGGATTGTACATCGTGCCGCAATCAGAAATACTACGTCGCATATCGCCCTTATCGGCGAAAATTGTGCCGGGTTTTGCCCTGGTAAATCATGAAAACTGCGTTGGTCAATGGTAAATTTCTTTTATGAAAACAATTGCGTTAATGAATAATCCTGTCTATGATATATGAAATGGTTGAAAATAATTTGCCTGATTTGTTTACAAGTTGGAAAAACCCTTAACAATACTTAAACTGCCGCAAACGGGATATTTTACTCTATGCACAAGAACTTATGGATATGATGAACTAAACACAGCACAAGAGGGACAAACAGCAGAACTGTGTCTGTGACAGATGCATGAACAAGTGCGAAGTGGTGACTCAATGGTAGGTGGTGTTAGCTAAAGTTAGGGTTAAATTGAAATTTCTGAGAGCGCACTGTCTATTCGATTGTCATTGATTGTGCTTTGTTACTTTTGTTTTGAAAGGAGCAAGATTCATTCTCCATTCCACAGCATCATCACATCGCATCTTGCTGATGTTGGTATGTCTAACACTGAAAAAACATCACACTTACCCAGCCTTCTAAACTAGTCAACATGGTCAATGCATAATGCCTCAGTTAAACATTTTGAGTCAAGTTTACCGTGTATGTATGAGGAGCCTTGCCAATAAATTAGGCCAGCTCCGGCTCCGCTCCGCGCCGCGAGCGCGAGCCAGCTCATCAGCTTATGAAGGTTAAACTACAGTCCTACACATAGTGAAATGTGAGTGGAAAAACAAGTGGTGCTGCATCAAACTTTCGCATTTTTTATAATGTTTCTACAACAAATAGACAAGCTTTCTCACTTTACTTTAGCAAAACGATTGTTACCGAGATTCTCCACGTTCAACGAAGATATAGTTTCAGAGTTGCTGAGTGCGCAGTCCTTCGAAATACTTCGTAGATATCGAAGTTTCAATAACAAAGCAGTAGCAGGATCTTGCTCGCCATTTTGAAACCGTAAGTGTAGAGCACAACGCATGCGCAGAATATTTACCGGTGAAGAATAGATGCCCTCTACGGCAATGACAATATAGGCAAATTGTGCATCATTCTGTGGTACCACTCAGAATAAGGTGAAGGGGTTTAGTACATTGTACCCCCTCCCGAGGGTTACTTATAGGGCTCATTTCCAATTGAGACGGTAAATACTGCATACTCTGGAAGATGATGATGTGCATTATCTACAAGTAATAAAAGAGTTTTTGGAGAAAGGAGAAAAGGGAAGAGGACGAAACTTCAAGAGTGTATAATATACACTAACTTGTTTGGTTTTTTTTTGTATGGTGGCCCGTTCGTTCGAGCCACCAAAGTTAATCTTTAATCTGGAATTTTAGTGGCCAGAAAAAGATTTGTAGTGGTCCGAAATAAAAGCAAAAGTGACAATCCATGTTATATCTTAGTTGCCCGATCGGGCCACCAAAAGATGAATTTGGTTGTCCGACAACGATTTTAGTGGCCCTGTTTATGGGTTAATGTCGAGCCCTGGCTTATCCATGATTCTGTTTTACTAAGAAACCACCATGTGCACTGTGTGGTTAAAATACCTTATTGATGCCAATCAATATCAATCAAAATACCGTGATTGAGTTTATGATATTGGTCGAATAGAAATTGCAGTTTTTGGTCGAATCACAAAACAAAACAGCAGACTAAAAAAGTAGAACATTGATAGTAATCTGTCAATTTTTTAAAACCTTTTACGAATTTTCGTAAAGGATAACTTATGATAAATACTATTGACTGGCGCGTCTCATGCGTGAAAAAAAAAGAAGAAGTAAGACACAATTGAAAACAACGTGGTTTCACATGGACGTTATTATTTGTATCCCCTTGCCCTTGGCAAAAGGACCACATACTATAAAAATAACTATAGCAAAATGCTTAATTACAATTCGTCTTTGAAAAAAAATCCCAAACACAACAATCTGTTTGTTTTGAAGTTTCAATGATTGATTAAGACATGTTAAAATATTATACGCATGAAAGTGGGCACTGTTATCGAGGGGGGGGGGGGGGATCAATCTCATTATACAACAATCTTGATTCAAGTTCAAGTTCAAATTTATGTTTATTTCCATCAAATAAACAGAAAAAGATAATAATAACAATAAGCAGAACTTATTTGTTTGTAATAATTGCAAAACGTAAATTAACAAAATAATTTTATGTGATAATGAGTAACAAAAATGAAGAAAACATAATTGTATTTTTGAAATATATATGCATAGTACAGTGTAAGATGGGAATGGAAATGGAGGGTCCCACTAAAAAGCAAAGGTTGTACCATATGGGACCCTCAACTTATTATGTAAGTCCATGCAAATCGACCAAGCATAGCAAAACTGATCTTATCATTTCTGGTCTCATTTTTACTGTTTCTGGTGAAAATAAAATGAAAACGACAATCGGAACTTTTGTTTTTGCAGAGTTCAGAGATTACCGTTAATCATAACTTAATAAAATTTAACCTTTACACAGTTGAAGATTTAGATCATAGCTTGGCAGACAACTGTCTTAGTATTCTTTTTTTTTTTTAAATTGGAAAAAGGATTTTGACAAGGAGAAAATAAATAAGATGAAATAAGATTCGTTATTCCGAATCTTCGTCATTCCGGAAACGGAAAGAGGTTTGTAATTCAGTAGGTTCATTGCGCACCTTGGTTTCATTTTCGGATTCACGAACCTTCCAGGCATAACGAACCTTCGGTGGAATAACGCCACAAATATAAGTAGTTCGGATTGTATAATGATGATCGTTATTCAGAATGTTCGTTAATCCAAAAAAGAAAGAAAAAAAAAGAAATGAAATAAAGTTCTCCGTATTCCGAAAAAACCTCAAAGGTTCCAAAGTTAACCCGAAAATAAGATAGGGTTCGTTATTCCAATGGGTCGTTAATTTAAAATGAATAAGGTTTGTTTTTTATACTCAGGTTCGTTAATCCAAAAATGAAATACGGATCATTATTCCGAAGGTTCGTTAATCCGGAAAATGAAATAAGGTTCGTTAATCAAAAAAAAAAATGAAATAAAGTCCGTTATTCCTAATATTTGATAATCCGTGGAGAAGACAAACGTTGGGGGGGGGGGGGGATGGCTCATCCTCATGGAGATGTATCAGAGGGGGAAGGGTGGCATTCGGAGGAGGAGAAAATATACCTCTCTTTTCATACGATTGTATTCCAATTCGTCAATAGTATACATGGTATATGATTCAATTCAATTCGATTGTGCTTTTTTTCCACCCAACATAAAGGTAATACAAATGCAAAGTATAATCATAATTGTTTATAATTTGTAAGCATGTATATCGTATGTTATCGTGTGTGTTTGTGCGTGTTTATATACATCGATGCAGGTATGTGTGTGGGTGTGTGTGTACAATACAATGTTCTCATTGCGTAATATACCATTTTTTTATCACAATACACTATCGTCACTAACTGAAGTATTATCATCGATTATCGAACTTTCGGAATACGAACCTTATTTCATTGTCGGATTAACGAACCTTCGGAATAACGAGCCTTAAATTATATTTTAATAAACTCTTTGAGTGCCACATTTATTGCCTGTCCATGGTGTGTTTTTTTTTTGTGTGTGTGTGTGTCGGATTTGTGCATGCACATTAAATAACTGACCTACTGACACAGAAAGAGTTAATTTCAGATCAATGAACCTTAGTTCCATTTTCGAAATAACAAAACTTCAGAATAACGAATCTTCGCGAAAAAGAAGTGTAACCGTTCGGCAACGAACGTTGTATATCTTATTTTCGAATAAGCGAACATCTTATTTTTTTCTGTTTTGGAATAAAGAACCTCGTGTTTCGGATTAACGAACTTTCGGAGTAAAAACCGCATCATCAATACTTCTGGTCAAGTGGATATGGAAGTTCCTCTTGTCTTGAGAAGACATAAAACTGTACTTGCACAAGACTCTTAAACAAAATTTCGGTCCAAGCAAGCTGTATATTGATAAATGAACGCCAGAGATGATTGCTGTTAGGCCTTACATCGAAGGATATTGAGTTTCAGTGCAAGTTGCTAATCGCCTTTAATCACCACAAACAACTAGATATTGATTCAGAGTGGATACAAGGTCATAACCAAGAGGTCTTTTTGTTTTTGTTTTCCCCGATCAAACTACACACGCACTTTATTTACAGGAAAAAAAAATAGAACTTCCGTTTGGTTTTGTTATGCCCCAAAACAACGTATGAACCATGATGCTGCTGCTGTTGGCATTGATCGTTTTAACAGTTACTAATACTTCTGCTAGTACATTGTAAGGACGGCGGACTGGGGGAGTGGGTATAGGGACCTACCTCCCTATACACGCCTTCCTCATTTATTTTGGCTCTTAGAAAAGGAAATGTAAACAAAAGTAGGAAAAATGATAACAAAATAGATCACAAAACCCATGACTCTCCGAGAATTCACTCAAAGCGGGGCGGGGGAGAGGGTACATTGTATATCGACCCTTGCGGCCTTCCTACCTGAAAAAAAAAAACAAAACAAAAAAAAAACAAAACAAAACAAAACAAAACAAATCAAAAACGAATCGGGGGGGGGGGGGAGCCACCGGGCGCGCCCCTTTGATTTTTGTTAAAAAGAAAAAATGGGGGCGCATGCGCTCCCTTTACTTTTGTAAAGACGCCCCCTCCCTTTTACAGAATTCCTGGATTCGTCCCTGGATCGGGCCACCAGAATAATGATAACTTATTTGGAATTTTAATGGCCCGACAAACATATTTTAGTGGCCCCGGGCCATCGGGTCACCGTTAAACACGGTGTACATAATTATACTACAAGATGGTTACTCCTTTCTACCACGGGTGATAATTAGCGCAATATTTCTTTTTTTTTGGGGGGGGGGGGGTTGCGCGCGGGGTGGGGTCAAGGTTCAATTTTAGTCCTACCCCTAACTATAACCTTTAAGTCCACATGGTTTTAGTGGGGTTTTTTTTTGTGTGTGTGACATTTTCCTTTATTTTCTTGTGAACAAAAAAAGTGTGATGATGTTGGTGGTGATGCGGGTGTGGATGGGGTGGTCCTACAACGTACTCTCAACCTCCTCCGGCCCCTTACCCCACCCCCAACCCCCTTCTGAACAAAAATGCTCAATTCAGTATTTACCTTTTGGGCAATCCCTTCATAAAATCGTCACAGCATGATGTATGCCAAAACAGTGATTTGTTTTCCTTTGACAGGAAATTTCACACTCTAAAACTCTAGTGTTGTCTGTTGAATTAAATCGAGTGAACTAGATTAAATGAAATTGAATTAATTCAAATTTGTTGCATTTGTTTCATAACTGTTGCTCATGACAACGCACTGGACAGTCAAAAATTAATAATAGAGAAAGTAGAAAAGTGATGGTTGTAATAATTGTGATTAATATGGTTGATAAGCAGGCAGATAAAGAAGAAGAAGAAGAAGAAGAAGAAGATCGAAGAAGAAGAAAAAAAAAGAAGAAGCAGAAGAAAGAAGAAGGATAGGAAGAAGGCAAAAGGGGGCAAAGCGGGATAAAGAAGTGAATTATCAAGAATCTGTTATCTTTCTGACTTGATGTAATGACCTCATGCCACTGTTGAACTGCATGTGTGTACAGTAATACATGTACTACGTAATGAAAAAAAAAATACTCAAAGATATATATTTCCAAAATACCACCGCTGAAGCAGCGAATGCCGCTATAGCTCAGTGGTTAGAGCACTGGTCTTGTAAACCAGGGGTCGTGAGTTCAAATCTCACTGGTGGCTAACATAATTTTTTGCTTTTTTTTTTTTTTTTTTTCTTCTTCTTCTTTTTTCCCTCTCTTACTAGCTTTTACCTTCTTTAAACCTTTTGAAAGAAATAATTGAAAGAAGACCTTTCTTAAAACAATTTGCAACTCACTAAGTGCAATATGCGACGGATGAAATATCAATCATGAAACGAGACTTCATTCGTTCGTACACATTCGTCGCAAAACACGCACCACACAGCAGACATGGCATGCATGCACACATAATCAAACACTAACATCCGGGAATCTACACGCCGATACGATAGCACGAAAGATGGCCGACAAATGTCCAGGCGGGCGACGTGTGGGTCATTGAGTCCACGCTAAAAATTTGAATTTATTGTAGAAAACGTCAAAATCTACATTTATGGTTTTCATGTATGCAAGTGGAACGATCAATCGAGCAGAAAATGCAGAATGGTGGGCAGAAAAAGACGACAGTCTCCAGAAAAGAAGGAAAAACTGTGAGTAATATTAACGTGCCAAAGTCACACGCAAATACGAATTCGGCAATAGAAAAGGTTCAGCTCCTTGCCTCACTTCAACAAGATTTAATGGCGGAATTATCGGGAAGTGAAGAGGGTGAAGTGTCCGAGGTAAGTCGATAACATGAATGTGATATGTATAAAATGTAATGATGTCATTGGAGGGTATTCTTGGGAACGTAAAAGTGGAAATATGGCATGCAAAATCTTTGATCGGTTCACGCCTCGTGAACCATCTCGGTCCAGTACAGTGCAGTAGCAGTGATGTGTGCGTGTGTATGCGGCAGCCGCAGTGCAGTGGTGGCCATTTGAACGCTATACATACGCGGGTTAGGAGTATTGTGGTTGTGCATTTGTTGGGGGAATGGCATGTGCGTGCCCATAAATTCCGTGACAGTCTCTCCCCTACACTACGCAAGCTAAGTTAACATGTGTCAAAATGTAATACTTCTAGTGCTGATATCAATAAATATGGGCAGTTATTAAATTATTGTGTCATTTGTCTTGCCACAAAAAAGAAGAAAAATGCACCAGACAGAAGCACCTACACAGTGACAGTGTCTCTGACACTGACACTTGTCTTTTGTTTCACAGACTGAAATTTTGAAAAGGTCTTGGGTGTCCAATAGTAAGGATAGATGTGTGTCGCAAACTGAACTGTTATACTGTTTATTGACATAGACTAGAGAAGTGCATGTAATAATACCAGGCTATCTTGGGCAAGGTGGAACTTGCTCCGTTGAATCTATCACAAGCCACTGTTATGTTACTGCCACTGCTGAACAGCTTTCAATTCATTCCAGTGGATGCTGCCCCTCCAAGGGTGGATCCAAACGCTACTAACAACCAAAAGTGTAGATCTCTTTTGTTTTATTGCTTGTGTGCTTGAGCAAAGTATTTTTTATTTTGATAAGTCACAAATAATGTATAACACTGTAAAGTAGAGAGGAATTTTCTAGTTTGGAAACAATACCAGAGGGAATTGAACAAGGTAGGATACAGTTCATGTAGCAAGTGGATATGGAAACATCAAACGTGACTGGTGACTTTAGAAATTGTTAAATGGTGGTGCCTTAGTTTAAAGGTGCAATGGACTTTAGGTTCTTCCCTATACACATATTCCACTCCAGCTAGTAGTGTGACTAGTTGAGGGGAAAATGCATTAATTTAACAGACTCATCTCCCTTTTCACTCATGGCAGCTGTTTGGAACTGTGCCAAGGGGTGTCTTTATTTGGAATCAACACAGCTCCATCATAAAAGATGTCTCAAACTGAACCTTGTGTGGGGCACATTATGGCTATATCATTAACATTTTTATAAATTTGTTTATTTTCACTATCTGCATGATAATTGTCTTTTTTTTTTAAACCACAACATCACATGAAGTGGCAGCCATTTTCTTTGTCCCTGTATGTTTGTACAGATATTTACTGTAGTCTGCAACATTGTTTGAATGAAGTAGATCAACAGTAAACCTGACTGTTGTGCAGCTTATTGTGTGTGTTTATAGTTCGTAGTTTATCATATTCAGTTTTTGATGTCATATAGATAGAATTCAAAGCCTTTTTTTAATGTAAATGTGTGAATGACAAAACTTGTTGCTAAATGTCTGCCTGTCCTGCATGTACAATGTCTCAGGTTGAATCTTTCATCTTGGATCAGGAGGAGCTGGAGAACGGACCCACCATCGAGATGGCATCCAAGTTGCTGAGGCTAGACAGCCAGGGCCATCCTGACCTGAGGGCTGTGGATCCTGACACCCTTGAAGCCTTTCTTGATGCTGCAGGTATTTGTTTTGAAAAATATATACTAGTATATACTCTTGCCAGGTAGAAATGCACTCAAAACAAGTTGCAGACTATTTTTGTAGCATGTAATATTACTACTGATGTGGAGCAGTGAGTGAACACGAGTATACAGGCAGTAGCAGTTTTGCCTGCTTAGACAGGGCAGTATTTCTGGAGGGGACTAAGCACTTAGTTTGTGGTAGATTGCTCAGAGTATTTTAGGGCTTCTGTAGTGGTCTTTTGAATGAATTTATGATAACATACAATAGTAAAATATTGATAATTATATTTCCATTGATCTTGATGAGTATATTCAATATTTAATTGCATCGATAGCTTGTAGATGTATAGTGGTATAGGCATGTCCTTTTGAAAAACACTTTTGTCTTAACTTTGCTGGGCCTTTGAAGTGTATGTCTTTGTGGCTAATGCTCTTTCTGTACAGGCATTGACAAACTTGGACCATTTGAAGGCAAAATGGATGCTTATGATCCTGAAATCCTTGGTCGGCTGACTTCATCAGTCAGTTCAGCGTTGGATCAGGCAGAGGCTGCCCTCTATGGCATCAAGGAGAATGCTGCTCTCTCTGCTCAACATGCAGATGGGTAAGCTGGGTGGGGTGGGGTGATGGGAGGGGGGTATGGTGGGGGGGGGAGCAAATTAAGTAGCTGTCATGTAGGAGATGCCAGAGTAGCAGTGTACGCCTTGCTAGAAGGGGATAGTTATTTTAAAATGGAATGATAAGGAATTCTGTGTATCAATTATGTCTTGCGGTCAAAGAAATGAGCTCAACACTCAAATAAATTACATGGCAGACAAGACCTGACAAGAACTTTGTTGAATAGTTTATTAAAAGTGCTAATGCTGCAAAAGTCATTTCATGTCCTGAATATCCATGGAGTGTCTTGCACACCTCTGCACCAAGCACTTTTGCCAAAAGTGTTTTGATTTATAATTATCAGTCTGATGTGTGTGTGTGATTATTGCAAAGGTTTGATCTCAATTTTTTACCATATCTGACAATATCAGGGGGAAGTATGGCTGGGCCATTCAAGGCTGTAAAATTTTATTGCATGCCACATAATGCATATGAATTCAATCATTCCTGCTAGGTGAAGAATTACTGTGCTGGAAAACACTCACTTAATTTTAAAGATTGATTTGCTGCTTAGGTGCCTTGTTGGTTGATATTCTACTGTATACTTTGGTCTATCATTTGTACTTTTTCCTTGTAAGGGTACTCCAGACTGAAGAAAACATGGTATGTCATTGCCAAACAGTCAGTCCGCAGCGCGAGCGAAAACGCACGTATTTATTCAAGTCGTATGCACGGCTGAGCGGTGCTTGCATACGTAATGAGCAGATACATGGTCATGAATAAATCCGTGTAGAACGAGTATTTCTCGTCAGTTTTCGACACTTTTAGTATCGACTGAAAGAGAAAACATAAGCAAATATGCTCATGATCAAAATAAACAGAAAAGAGGAATATAGAATATCAAAATCCCTCTCGACGTTCGGTATTGTATTCAAAAATATTCCTTCACGTTTGACGCCAAAAAAATAACCTGAAATCTTTCATGCCCCTCTAAAATATGGTGAAGACTATGTCCGCTAAAGTATATAGTATCACAATAAGGGCACGTTTTCCCATCTTCATTTCAATACGGGTCAGGAACTAGCAAAATTCAGAGACATGTCTGGCGTCGAGTTTAAAAAGATTATCCTCGCATTCGCACCGGAATTCCGGGTCTGTGATTGGTCGAAATCTGTCGCAAGACGCGGCGTGTCGCATTGCGTAGTATCCATTGGCTGCTGACTCAATGCTGTGAGTTTTAAAAGTTAGGTTCCAGATTGCGATCGAATTTTCACTCTCTATACAAAACTTGAACTTTACACAGGAACCAATGATGTGTATGTGAGTGTGCACTTACAATGACCCTGAACAATGGACCTGGCTGCCACCTGTCCCGAGCTCTGCTGCAAGGTACATGAATGCTTAATCAATTATTCATGTGGATTGCCCCGAGCACTGCTAGTCTGAATTCTTGACACAGGGTGAAATGCATGCACATGAAAGAAGTAAGCACATGTTTCCATGTGCTTGCACACACCACATTTCAGAATGAACAGAGACTAGCTGCGATAGTGGAATTCCTCATGAAACATTCCAATCCTGGCCATTGTCCACGACCATTGTCTGGGTATCAACAACACATTCCACGCGTGTTCATTCACTACCCCACTTCCAGTAAGAAAACGTAATTTGCCTTGTTTTCAACAGGAAAATTCACAACCTTAAAAATGGTGCCCCTCTTCGTTTTTTAATTGATCATACTCGCTCAAGTTTCACGATTGTGAAATCGAAGAAATTACGGAGATTTATTTTCAATACCAGTCAGGAACTAGCAAAACATCAAACTATGATCTAAAAGCTTCTTGAACATTGGCAAAATAATCGTTTACTTTGATGCTAAAATGGACTACTATATTGACATAAAAAATAGGGAAATTAGGTATCAAATTAATGTGCATAATCAGCTCTATAACTTACCTAACCATCCTGGATCAAACAATGCACTGCGAAAGCTATGAAAGCTGCTGTTGCGACCTCTGCAAAAACTCTCGCAAAGTATCGCGAAATCTCGTCAGTCTCAAGGGCACAAACTGCGTAAACGTGATTCTGAATAAAATTGTCGTTCGTGCCTCATTATCGCACACGCTGCGGACTGATTGCAAAGGGAAAACATATGTGTACTAACACAGAATGAAAAGTATGGGCAGACAAATATTGAATGGAAGTATGGACATACAAAAGCAGAATGGAAAGTATGGACATACAATCAGTCACACACACACACACACACACAAACACACACACACACACACACACACACACACAACCCCCCCCCCCCCACACACACACACAACACACATACTCATACACACAAAAAGCGATGTATCCATACCAAGCACCACCAATGCAGTTGATTTCTTGCTCCTCAGTTGAAGAAGGGGTACAACTTTGTAATGGTATACTGTAAAACGAGGAATGTTCGCGTGCATTTTAATTTCGCGAATTTCACGAGAGCCAAGATTCACGAAATTAAGATACATGTGAAAGTTCTTGTCTACACTATATGCATTGAATGGTAGAGACAACTTGCGAAAATATCATGCTGCGAAAAAGGCTGTCGGCTCCAATTCGCGAAGATTTTATGCTGCGAAAATATCATGTTTTACAGTAAACCATGATAAACCCTGTTGACCATAACCTGAAATTTTTATTAGATCCTAGTTTAGGTCAGTTGCCAATCCAGGGGACGGCACTGGGCTGTATAGCTACCAGAATTACAAAAATGAATTTACAACTGCTGGCAGTTGGTTTGTTGTGACAGGGTATACCCCTCTTCCACATTGAAACAGCAAGGATAACTTATTCCTATGATAGCAACTTTGCATCTGAGGCATTTGTGATAGCATACAGGGATGTAGAATCAAGTATCACACCAGTTGAAATCATATAATTTGACCACTCGAGCCAGTCACAAGGACAAAGATTTCCATGAGTTCCCTTTTGCAGTCAAATCTGTGAACATGTGGTCCTTTAAATTGATTGGAGATTGTGTGAGTAGAATAAAGACGGGATGACAATTTATTCAGTAAGACACTAAATGGCAACGCTTCCAGAAGTCAGCAGTTCTGATTATCAACTTGTTGGTCAGTAGTTCATCTGCCATAAGGGCTCTGTGTTTATGTTGGAGTGGGTGGAGGTTGGTTTGTCAAAACTTTTGAAGGACAGTCACCAAGTCCTTGTAACACTGTTCGCAGACTCTTCTGTGTGACTGCTGCTACAGTTAGTCACAGTAGCCGCAGTCACACTACGTGAAACTGCTCATAGTTTTCCTCCTTATAACTTCTAGAAATTTGAGTGAGCGGTCACACCACCAACAAATGTATGCATAGTTTCAGTGATGCGAAACTACTTTTATTCATTTTATTTTTTTTTTTGCTGTAGCACGCACATTCCACATGGGCAAAATACGCATGCCCTCTTTTTGAATATAAAAAGACACAAATGTGCCACAGCATGTGAAAAGAATGCACAATGTGCGTAAACAGCATGAAATCGATCTAATCAGGTGACAAACTCTTCGCAGTCACACAATACAAAACTATGCATAATTTCATGAGAAGTGATAAACTTCCCAAGTGCATGCAGAAAGTTTTGTGGGAAGTCTCGTTGGTAAATTCTCAAGAAGTTTGCGGTCACACTGCCCAAACTACGTGAAGCAAAATACCAGATGATGAAACTGTGTAGTTTTGCGTATTTTGACCACGCCTAGTACAATGTATGTTGGTAACCACTGTAAGTAACTACTGCAAAGTTTTAGGTGTAACATCTTAGCTATTCATATCTCTGTCATACATATGTTCCAATGACCAGCGGTTGAAGATTTTAGAGACATATGTTGGGTTCGCCATGGTTTCATACTAACATTAAAACTTGTGTGGAAAGAGTATGGTTTTGTAACATTATATTGCAAGTTTTCCATTCACAGGATGTGATGATGGCTGTCAGCAAAATTAAGAACTAACAAGTGGAACTGAAAGCAATGTGATAAACATTGCTTGGTGTGTTGGTCATTAATTTATTGTTTGTGTGTACATTCAGTTAGTGTGATAGGTGTGTTTGTGTTAATCTACAAAGTTTTGCTTGTGTTGAGTGAGGTCTGACACACAATATGTGCAGAGTTTGTGGCGCTCTAACCAGGTTGTGATTATATGAGCAATTCTACATGTATAGCCTGAAGCAATTTACAGTAATGGATGTGTGTGCCTTTTCACTGTAGCAATTACCTGATCTTTCTCATAGCTGTTGCTGAACGCAGTAATTCATTGATTACATCTTTAGACTTTGCATTGGAACTTTTGATCCAATTCAGATCTGTCATTATCCGGTTTGTCAATAGTATGAAGTTACAGGACGGAGCTGAACACCGAGTGTAAGGTTAAATGAAAATGTGTGCTGGGAGGAAAAACCAAATGCTTAGCAGGATGTTTTTAAGAGTTTTTTTCTGCCCCTTGCATTAGATCAAATAAGTAATGCGAGGATACTTGGACTACGCTGTATTACCTGGAATGCTGAAAACGCTTTTTTTTTTTTTTTTTAATGGGAAGGCATGACACTCTGCGATGAAAGGTGGAAGCTCCTATACATCTTCTTTCATAACATGAAAACTACCCTAATTTGTTTTTCAAGTGCCGCTGAATAACAAAAGCTTCAGATGTTGTGACCTATACCAGCCCTGTCTGATGTATTGGGAAAATTCTATTCAAAAAACCCCACCAACAACAACAGTGTGTGGGTAGCTATGGGAAAGAGCATGTCACAGTTCACACTGGTTCAAGCTACAAGGATATTTTAGAAATCACAAGGAAATGCAAGGAACTACAACATTTTGTGTATGAGATCAAGCCTCATAACCAAGACTTTGTCAGGCATTGTGGTTGGCCACCATTAGAATTACTTAACCTGCGGTTAGTAAGAAGGACAGGAATGCTAAGGTGCCACAAATTAGGCCAAAAATGGTATTCTGCATATGCATGAGACAGCTGTTTCCATTGTCTAACCTAGGAAGCTGCGTTGTCTTTGTGTTCGTGTCGCAGATGTAAAGCTCGCTAGGATTGGATAAAAGTCAACATGATGACTTTAATGTCCATTCTGATTTGTGGGAAAAGTCCATACCACTGTTGAACCCTCCCTACAAGTCCTGAGGTTTCCTTTTCATGGGTCCCCAAGAGGGAAAAAAGTAACAGTGCAGTACAGAATGTATGGAACACTGCTCAAGCAACCACATAGCATCAGATTTGAATAATTTGTTGTCCCCACCGAACGAGTTTGAGCAGGGGACTATGAAACGGGCTCCATACGTGTGTGTGTCCGTTCGTCTGTCTGTGTGTGCGTCCGTGTGTGATGAAAATGTTCAATTTGCTACTTCTCTGTCATTTATGAGCTGATTTTGATTCTGTTTGCTTTATATGATAGCACTACATAGGAACTTTGGAACTTCTACACAGAATTTCAGCTGTGACCTTTGACCTTGACCTTTAACCTATATCATACATTTTGCTTCAAAATGCTACTCCTTCGCCATTTCTAACCCGATTTTGATTCCGTTTGCTTAAGTGATGGCACTAGTTGAGAGCTTCAAAACTTCTACGCAGAATTTTGACCTTTAACTTCTTTGACCTTTGACCTTGATTTTTGACCTATATTGTACATTGGCTACAAAATGCTACTCCTTCGCCATTTCTAACCCGATTTTGATTCCGTTTGCTTTATGTGATGGCACTAGGTGAGGGCTTCAAAACTTCTACACAGAATTTTGACCTTTGACCTTGATTCTTGACCTATATTGGACATTGGCTACAAAATGCTACTTCTTCGCCATTTCTAACCCGATTTCGATTCCATTTGCTTTATGTGATGGCACCAGGTGAGGGCTTCAAAACTTGTACACAAAATTTTGACCTTTGACTTCTTTGACCTTTGACCTTGATTTTTGACCTGTATTGTACATTTTGCTACAAAATGCTACTCCTTCGCCATTTCTAACCCGATTTCACTTCCGTTTGCTTTATGTGATGGCACTAGGTGAGGGCTTTAAAACTTCTACACAGAATTTTGACCTTTGACTTCTTTGACCTTTGACCTTGATTTTTGACCTATATTGTACATTGGCTACAAAATGCTACTCCTTCGCCATTTCTAACCCGATTTCGATTCCGTTTGCTTTATACGATGGCACTAGGTGAGGGCTTCAAAACTTGTACACAGAATTGTGACCTTTGACTTCTTTGACCTTTGACCTTGATTTTTGACCTGTATTGTACATTTTGCTACAAAATGCTACTCCTTCGCCATTTCTAACCCGATTTCGATTCCGTTTGCTTTATCTAGGTGAGGGCTTCAAAACTTCTACACAGAATTGCGACCTTTGACTTCTTTGACCTTTGACCGTGATTTTTGACCTTTATTGTACATTGGCTACAAAATGCTACTCCTTCGCCATTTCTAACCCGATTTCACTTCCGTTTGCTTTATGTGATGGCACTAGGTGAGGGCTTCAAAACTTCTACACATAATTGTGACCTTTGACTTCTTTGACCTTTGACCTTGAGTTTTTACCTATATTGTACATTTTACTACTAAATGCTACTTCCGGCAGGGACATATATATTACGCACCGCGTAATTTCTACTTTTCCTTGTTCATTATAGAATCTGAAAAAAGACAGACTTTAAATATCTCGGGAAAGATGGGAGGTTAAGAAACTTTCATGGATTTTTGCCTTTTTTTTTAATTTGATGTTACACAATGGAATATGACCTTGTTATTAATGAGTTCCATATTGAGAAAATGTAGCCTTGATATTAGATGTATTTGTATAATGCTCTGTTCTCATACATACAACATCTCTTTGACTCTTTAATCGTAGCTTGCATTTACTTCTAAGTAAATTATAATTTCAAATGATATACTTCTTCTAGGAATAACAAGCATACCACAACATGCCCATGATTTTTTTTTTTTTTTTTTTTTTAATCCAAATACAAGGAAGAATTTTATTCTGACAAATTTGAAGGACTTTGTAACAGTCAACATAAGATCTGGTCTGGGCAATGCAAAAATAGTGATGGTTACTTTAAGATCCAATACCTTTATAAAAATCTGGTAAGGATAAACACATGTGCTATACAGTATATACTTCCAGTTTGTAGCTGCAATTGTATAGGGAAAAATAGTTGAGTCATTTTTTTATGTGTTCTTGACTATTCTCAAAATAAGAATCTGGAACTACATGCTGATTTTCATAATTTTTCTCTGAATGTCTTAGTTTTTCCTTGAAATTTTATGTTTGGCTGTTGACTCAATATCCCAGTCCTCTTTCCAAATGAAAGGCCTGCTGTGTTAAGGATGAAACAAGGAATTATGGTGGGAGCTAGTGGGGGAAAAACACATAAATAGACTTCAAATGATGATCTAACTTGAAATGGAATGATGATTTTGTTCAGTGACTGAATTGTATTTTTGTCTGTGACCTTGTTGCAGTTTGTATTCAATTTGGAAATGTGTTATTATGCTTATCGTTTGTTGCTTGAAGACGGGAAGATAAAAATATATGTGACACTGTAGAAAAAAAAAAAAGCTTTCAAGGTAGCCATCTTTACTTTGATGCCCTCCCAACTATCGAACGATTTGCTGGAAATTATTTTCAGAAATAGGCTGGGAAATAGCATTGTCAAAATTGTCAATGTTTCAGCAAAGTTTTGAGAATGTGCATGTTCACTTGTGCCTGGAGAAATAAATCATGGTCTGTTTTTTTTTTTTTGTTTTTTGGTTTTGTAAGATGTAAGAATGCCCAAGGCACTTTTCTTATGGATCATGACAAAATAAAACAGAATAGGATGTACAGTGTCTTATGACAGATCCAACAAATGTCAAATTTCTGTTGCCCAGTCTTCCTTACTTTATTTTGCTTGGAATCTCCTCTTGCATCTTGTGCTGAAAGTGTACTGCAGGTGTTGTCAGGAAAGCATGGCTTGCTGATGGGTCATATGCTCTGATCAGAGGGAATAGAATGATTACTCTGTCCCAGAATGCATGTCAGAATTTGAAGTCTGTGATGTGTGTAAGAAAAAGTTATAGACTTTATGTTTCTTCCAAGAATTTATGATTTTTATTTGCCAGTGTGCACAGCAAATGAGGGATGCGGTGCAAACAATGCTCTGCCAGTCATGTGACCAAGAAATTTCTTTCATGCCAAGGAAGAGTTAAATGAATGGCAAACAGATACATGTAGAGGTGTTCTCAGAACTGGTTTTACCTGCATTAGACCCCGTTTACAGTGCGAGGCTCGGCCGTGGCTCGGCCGTGGCTCGGCCCAGCCCCGCTTCAGTGTAAACGCGCAAAAGGCCAAATGCTGGGCCAAAATTGGCCTCGCATTTGGCCTTGCTCTGAGGGTGGTCTCAGCCGCGGCTCGGCCGCGGCCGAGCCCGGCCTTTTCTCGGTGTAAACGCAAACTGGGCCAAATGCGCTGCCAATTTTAGTCTGGCTTCCAAACCCTCTGCCCGTACTATTTCGTTATTAAGGATATTAACCCCCTCAATGTTGAAAACTAGTATAGTTTAAGGTAGTTTTGTCCTGTAAAGGATTTTTCCTTCGGCAAAGGCCTTTGCCCGAATGGCGACTTCATTGCCACGGAATCCAGTTGGCAAAGGGTCTGAAAACCAGACTATGCCAAATTGCGTTTGTTTACAAGCAGAGCGTCACTACGACAAAATATTGAAAGGTTTGAATTAAAAGTGCGGCCGAGACCGGCAGTGAAAATGGACAAAATTGCTGGGCTTGGCTGCGGCTCGGCCCAGCCCCGCAATTTAGGCTGGTCTCGGCCACGGCTCGGCCCAGCCCCGCACTATAAACGGGGTCCCAGTTTCCTGCTTACATTGGTATTGTACATGGTCATATTGTGCTGCTTTCAAGCAAAACTACACTTGTATACTTGTATTACAATAGCTCTTCATGAGGGTAATTATGCTATTAATATGGACGTAAAGTCACCATAGAGTTTAAGTCTCCAACCTGATGCATAGTCCGCCACAGTAAACGTCTTTATGTGCACTATACCATGGGAATAATATGCAAGGACAGTCATGTAGCTGTTCATTACACATCTTTGGAGCAGGTGCTTTCGGGAGGGCCAAAGGCAGATGGCCAACAGGGTGGGAGGAAGTGTGCTGGGAACCGACCACTGAGTGTGGGAACACTCCTCCCTCCCCCTCCCCCCTTCAGCACGGTCTGTTAACCGTGTGGGCGACCCACAGTAGAGCTGTGAGGGTGTTTTGGAGTGAGTGTTGTGCTCAGCATTAGTGGCCCTTTTTTGTCTGAAGATGGAGAAGATACAAATTCCAGCTTTGTGAGTGAAGTTTTTGTGACTATGATGATGAAGTGAGCATGATAAAGAAATATTTTTATATGCTGTGATTACACAGCGATGAAAATGAACACTTGTGTTGGATTAGAAATTTTAAAGATTTGACAGTAAGGGACAGTAACAGGCATCTGCAAAGGGGCATGGAATTCACAAACTTGCTTTGTAATTCATAAAATAGGGAAATGTCTTTGATACATGTGAAAGATTTATATGAATTCCATTATATTTATAAGTAGGTAGGTATTACCTCAATGCCAGATGAGAGCAATTTCAGACAGCCTGCAACACAGTTTGTACCGTTTAACTCACTGAATTGTGTCGTTGAATGGCTTTCTAGGTATGGATTGTCCATCCAGAAAGAGGAAATCACTTAAACTACCTGAGAGAAAGAGAGAGGAAAAAAACACAAACAAGTGAAACAGATACATTTAAGAGTCACGCAGGACATATTCTAAAATCTGGTGTGCGCCTGGTTATCATACTTCTGCATATTATCTGAGCTGCTAATCAGATTAAAATTTCCATCGTTCGCACTGTGGATTGATCCGTATACAGGTGGCATGTTACAAACCTACCAATCTACCATTCGGCGTAGACTCATTAAATGTACAACTGTACGTTGTACATGTATGTGCATGGATGTAGGGTGAGCATTGGCATAGTTCATTGCAAGTAGAAGTGTTTAGTAGTATACCGTGTATGTCTGCCAGCATTTATGAAGCTAACTATGACTGCGTTGGGGAAAGGTTGTGTGGCATATCGTTGGTGGCAGTATGCACAGAGCTTCTGAAAGGTGTAGTGAGGGAGAGAGAGAGAGGGAGAGATGGGTTGGGTGGTGGTGGGGGGGGGGGGTGTATTTTACCCAACTACAAAGCCATGTCATTGGATCAGTGTGGGAAAAGACCGAGCAGAGGTCATGTGGACAGGGATCTAATCAGGCCTCCACGCATAGTCCCATTTATTGGGTTATTTAGTACCAAGGTCATGTCAGAGTGTATTGCCCTTTCCCCAAGGCATTCCTGCAGTGATTATTTTTTCACTCAAGTCACCAACTCATGGGAGCTGCTGGTGAATGCCAAGGTTTTGCCAGGCTTTTCAGAGAGCAAGGAGCTAGAGACAGCAGAATGAAAGGCGTGCCCACCCTTTTTTTTTCCTTTTCTTCTGCTTGCTTTGCTCAATACCTATTTAAAAGACAGTGAGGCAAGTTGCCCTGACCGTCAAGACAGCCATTTAGGTACATTGATGCATGCACACCGATACTACTTTGGTCAGTGTGATTGCATACACAATAGCACATATTAACAGTGTGCACACTTAATTGTGATGTGGCATTTCATCTGACTTGTAGCGAGTTTCATAATGAGGAACATGCCGTCTCTTATTTCTGTCTCTCTCTCTGTCTGTCCGCATTCTGCTCTGTATAAAATCATTGATGTTTGGTTTTGCACATGTACATGTGGAACGCTTGATAGCAATGTGATGTAGCATTCCTAATATCACGCACATGTGCACTAAGTGGTGGCTACATGTAAATCTGCCCCGCTCAAAACGATTCCCGCCAAATTGGCTCGTATTGGCACTGAAACGAGACAGCTTCAAGGATTTTGTGCCATTTCCATGTGTGGCAACAATTGTAAGCCAGAAGTGTTTAGTTGAAAGCTTGAAAGCTTCTGCTCTTACTGTTTAATTCATGTGGTATGTGGAGCTATGGTGTTGTGGTTTGGAAATCTTCATTGGTGTAGCCAGTCAGGAGAAAAGCTAATCTGCATGTGATGTACATGACTGTTGTATGCAAGCGTGTCATAAATATATTATGACCAAATCTTGAGCCAGTGGCTGTACAGTATATGACATTGTGCAGGCATCCTGATCGTGGGGAAAAGAAGTATACATTTCCCATCAGCCATGTGATTTTGTCTGACCATCAGAGCTCCATGGTCTGTCAAAGAAAATGGTACATAGTTTTCGAATACCTTTCAAAGGCAGCTTTGCTTTGTTAAGAACATGTACATATTGTAGGTGAAAAAAAGAGTGTGCAGTGTATGCCTGATTGTACTGAGAGAAGTCAGCATGAGTTATGGTGTGTACATGTACATTGCCTCTGGTGCATGTGCATCTGTTTTGTTAATATTGGTCTTTCCATATATTTCGTGAGTCACACCACTGCAGCGTTGGCCTATTTCATCTGCAGTTCTTATGAGCACCTCTGCATGCAACATAAGCGAGTGCTCTTGTTAACGCTGTTCTCTCGCCCTCATTACTGACTGGTTCTTGACAGAGTATGATAAGTGTGTCGACTGTCTCGTCTGGGGCCTCTGTGCGTTCTCTCTGGGCTCGCATGCGGCAAGACGCCTAGGCAGCCTCCTTCCTCTACAATACATGATTTAATCAGTCTGACAAACACTGTTGTTGGGTGAATGAATGACTGCCATTCAGGGCTGCATTTTGCATGTCATGTGTGATACCCCGGGACCTTGATGGCTTCTTGGTTCCTTCTTTGATTTCACTAACCACATTGGTTCCTTATTCAAGTTGAACGCACATTATATTAATGTAAATTGGCAGACATGTACACATGTACATGCACAGAGTACATGATGATGTGCGATAAGAAATTTGATGTGCATGTACAGTAACTGTACTTGGCTGAAGCAAAAGGCCCCTCAGACATGTACATGTACACACCATGATTTACATAAAGTAGGGTACCTTCCTTCTGCTAAAAAAAAAGAAGAAAATACACACAAAGACAACAAAACATAACAGAAGAGACAAAGTGTCTTGTCTTGTCTGCCACTTGTCCTCAGCAGTGAATTGTAAATGAACATACATGTACAAGTATTGTATTAATCCTCATGTAGTGTACATGTCCAGGGCCCTCTGATGTGATTCTTACTTTCATTCATGGGATCTCGGAGTAATGCCCTGTGAAACTCAGTGAAGGCAAGTGACATATCACTTACTGTACAGTTGCTGGGTGGTTTGCTGCTGTAGATGCAGTCGTTGTGAGTTACAATTGTTGGCCATGCATGCATTTATGATACGAGGCCTATTTAAACGTGGGTCATGTGAAGTAGCGCGACGTAAAGGATTGCAACTTGCTACAGGACGATGCACAGTGTAACACAGTAGGAGATGTCCATTTGTGGGACTATTTACTATGATGCCATGTACCTGTATCTTTCTTGACTATATTTAGCAAATTGGGATTCTCAAGCCAATTTTGCAAATGGTTGAATTCGGGATTGAGAACCTCATTAACAGAGTGTCAGAGAATTACCACCACTTTTTTCTTTTTTGTTTTTTTAGTGAAAGCCCCCCCCCCCCCCATTTTCCCACCTTAAGGGATATGTTATACAACATTTTCATTTCATTTGCTTTATTATTAATTTTTTTGTTGTCATACACCAGTGTAGGAAGCAATACATATATATGCGAATAACAGTCAGCACACAAATTTTGCATAAATAAAAACACCAGAGAATAAATCATGTTTGCAGCAATTACTGGGTCCCTCAGTATCGGATCATCAAAATGCTGGTGTAGTCTAGCCACATATTTCTTTAGTAAGGTTATACATTTGTACATGTTATGATATTCCTTGTTTTATTTTTGAATTACATTGTTGGCTCCATACATGTATCTTTCCTGAGCAAGCTCTTCTTCTAGGTAGAATGTACATGTACATGTATGTGTATGTACATATAATGTAACATACATGTACATATGAGCAGAACTCTTTGCGTCATGTAGTAAATTGATATGCTGATAACTTCACTTTTGGTAGTTGCTCACCTTCATTGCCTGGGAATACCAGGGGTTGGAGTGTTACAATGTAATTCCAGCGAATAAACTGATGGTAGAAGAAGACTAATATCATTATCATTTGTAGGAAATCGGTTCAGGAACAATTGCTTACGCATATAAATCGGATACAAATGTATGCATTTAGTACAAATCCCTGTTCATGCCCAGAAGTTCCCATGATTTTATGATGACACATTGCATACAGATGTAGTCAGTTTATATGAATATCGTAAAAGATAGATTGATAGATCAGTAGGTAGATAGATAGATGGAGAAATAGATATAATAGATAGAGAAACAATGGCAAAACTGAAAGGTGTGTAACTTTGTACAAATTGAAGATTGAATGCTTTATCATGAGCTGAGCCTGTGCATCATGCAAAGTAAATGGCCTTATCCACTACGAGATGTAAAAAAAAAATCTGACTGTGATACTGACTGCACTTTTAGCTACATTTACATGTATCTGTGTGCTTTCTGTCTGAGAGAACCCCACCTCTCCCCCCCCCCCCAATCTTGAAAGTATTTATAATACAGAACTTTAATTCAGATTTAGGAAAGTGTAATTGTTCATTTTTAGAATGCAAGACACTGGTTTATTCATGTACAGCATAGATTTGCTGGAGCTAACTGCAAGTTATTGTCAAAAAGTAAAATCTGCTAATAAACAAGTATATTGTGTTATTATTATAAAAATAATTATGTAGATTATACATGTAGCATGTAGCCAAACTTGTGCAGTGAAAAATGATTCACTACTAGTAAAATCTGCAAAACTGAAGAGACAAAATGAATAAGCAACAGTGACTTTTTTCTTTTAAGGATTTCGGAGTAGCTATTCATTTCAAACCTTGATAAGTTCACTTTCAAGTAATGTCCATTCACTTTGCTTGTGTGAGAGCGCATTGTGTATGCAGAGAGAAATATTTCATTACTTATCATAAATTTTGATATGTAATTGAGTGCATTGTGTGGCTGACATTCAGTTAAACTGATGATAAACGACCAATAATTCTTTGTAGAGCTTCCACTGCGTGTAAAGTAGCACTCATGGCTTTCTGCAACGATTAGTCTACAAGATCTATTTATAGTCCAGAGTAAAAGCAGCTGAGTAGGTACGGGTGAGGGCACTTTATGTTATATTACATTGTGTGTGTGCTTCTAGCGGCAGGGAATTTTTTTTTTTTTTTTTAAGTCCGCTGCCGACCGTGCAATTTATGAGGGTGAGAAGAGAAAGAGAGGGTAGCTGTCTTATTTCGTGCACGGCAGGTAGAACAAAGTGGGGAAAATGACATGAAAACAGCACACATAAGTCATTTAACAGAGTGCTGAAATCTTGCGAGGCAGGTGATATTGGTTTTTTGTGCAAAAACTTGACTCCCATCCCTCTCACAATAGACTTGGACCTCTGATAATGTACCCATCCCTGCTGCTGCTGTTGCTGTGGAAATGCTTAAGAATGCTGACTTGAAATTGAAATGCTCGAAATATTTGATGGTATACACAAGAATGGGAAGCTGCAGTGAACATGTGGTGTACTTATACACCGTGAGAGGTCTGGCTTTATTGGCAATTTCAAAGCTGTACAGGAAGCAAATTCACCAGGTAGTGAAAATGTAGATTTTGTCTGTACATGCAAATTGGAAGTAAACCTTTATATTGTGCAGAAAATTCATAGTTTCAGATCAAATTACAGGAAGTCAGTGTACACTGACCAATGAACTACAGCATCTTCTACAGTTATCAGAACTTCCTACAGTGTACATACTTTTCATTCTGCTGCATTAGTCTTCTGTTGTTAGTGGGTCTCTATGAGTCATTCTGTGACTCATGCTGAAATATTTAAGTAGAATGGAAATTCTTTTAAGTGTGACTTTTTAAAGCGAGAGCTCAAATGTGTGTGTCTGTGTCTGCGTGTCTGTGTCTGTGTTAGTCTGTGTGAGTATGAGAGAGAGAGGGAGAGAATGAAAGAGGTCAATTCCACGGAAAGGTTGCATTTTATGAAAATCAAACTATTGAGTATAGATGATTAATGAAGCTTAATTAGATGATCTGGTATTGTTTACTCAAAGCAGCCTTTCACAACGGATATTTTGATATCTCATTTGTGAACATCGCTGAACGTGAAGTGGAATTATGTCCGAAAAACCTTCATTTTTCATGAAAATTGCCCATTTTTACAGAATTTATGTGTCATTTCTGATACACTATTATGACCATAATACAGCTTGTGTAATTCTCAAATGGCTTATTTTCTGAATGTTCTTTGGTCATAGATTGGTTTTATGATGTTCTAGAACTTGTTCTGGCATCAGTAAATATCATTCACTCAATCTCAAAATATGGTAGTTGATAGCATCCCATAAGTCACGTTTTTGCATCCCATAAGTCACGTTTTTGTGTCCCATCAGTCACACTGGTTTTCCCTATCCTGCTACTGTGCCAATGAGTAGATATTCATACCACTTGGCTCAGGGTTAGCACCAACCCTTTGCTACATTCAGGAAAGAAAATATCTTTGCAGAGACTCTGTGTGTAAGAATATTTCAGAACTTACTTTCCCATGTGAAAAACGGTGGTCCTCAGATGTCCCATAAGTCACGACAGCAATTTTTCATGGCTGTACGTAATGCAATGATACTTTTCAAACTAAGTATGGTGTTTTCATAAACTGTGATATGATGGATCTAACCATGAACTGAGAAAAATGCATCTGATGCAACTATTTTCTCAAAATACTGGTTTGAAATTGCCGAAAATTGTCACTTTGTCCCATAAGTCACAATGGAATTGACCAAGAGTGACTGTTATGTATGAAACCCCTGAAATTTGCCCAAAACGAGAACACAATATTTGATATTGTAACCTTGCAGCTGTTTATACAGTGACGTAAAATTGTAGTCAGAAGCAGTATACCCTACAGCAGAATAAAAAGTAGGTATGAAAATCCCTCACATCATATTGAGCTCCCTATTTGAAGTACCATGAGAGGATGCTATGCATTAGCCCTAAAACTTAGTCATTGAATGAACTGTCAACTTCTATAAAAAATCATTTGTATTACCGTAACTTTGTGTAGGCCACTATTTTGATATATTTGTATCACTATGAACATGGAATGCGGTATAGCTGTCTACGACAATGAAGTACATTTGTGGTGCTATATACTCTACTGCAAGTGCCCTAGATAACATTTGGCCCAATGTTGTCATCTTGTTTTCCTTGCATCTTCCAGGTTGCCAGCTGTTGGGGCCGTGGCCTCCTCCTCAGATCCGATGCCATCGCGAAGAGGAGGAGAGGATGACAAGCTGATCCAGGAAACCAACGAAGAGGGAGAGAGCCTCCTCTCCCTGGCCTGCTCTGGGGGCTACTTTGAACTCGCCCATGTAAGTTTACCCCTGGACAATTGGTGAAGGCCCATTCTTTGATGTGGCTTTTGTTCATTCTATGCTGCAATTTTTAAGAAGGGAACCTAATTCAGCTGCATTTCTGAAGTTAGTACTTACAGCTAGTAACATCCAGGGATGCCAGTTTTCAGGCATAAGTCTATCAAAAAAAAAAAAAAAAACTAACAAAGTTCAGGTCCTTTCATGTGCAAAGTAGCTTCATGTAGATTTATATCAGGCCTTCTCTTCCATTGTAGTTGGCATCTCTGAACATCATAATGTGAAATAATTACTATGTGTACAAAGGGGTTTGAAAGGAATAGGATATATTCTTGAGATGTTATCTGACTATTTCTCATCATCTATATAGTCTCTTTCCATATTTGGTTGATTTGTTGTGGAAAATTTTTGATTGTGATGGGCTTGCATGGGTGCACATGTTTGAATGGTTTGAATGTGCGAGTACTGCTATGCGTCTCACAGAATTTTGCGTGGCTACGTTTACATTGTACCTCCGCCGGCAGCCATCCATGTCTTTCTTTGCTGTTGCAGGTCTTGCTGAAGATGAATGCCAATGTTGAGGACAGGGGCAGCAAGGGTGACTGCACGCCCCTCATGGAGGCGGCCAGCGCGGGTCACGTGGACCTCGTCAAACTCCTCCTGGAGTATGGAGCTGATACCAATGCTCAGTCCAGTGCAGGTAAATTTGTGTCCACCTTGATCACAGGCATGCAAACGCTACACCTTGGCGAACTGCATGATGAACCCGTTCCCACTTTTCACTATATTATGTAATTCCTTTATAGTGTGGCACAAAGCTGATCCTGATGCATGAGAGGATTGTTCGAAGGTCACACAAAATTTCGTCCCAAGATGATCCCAGACTTGGCAATGACAAATTAAGTCTGCTCATCCATCCTCATGCAGCGTCTTACTCTGCTCAGTTCATTCATGAATTCTGATTGACAAGCTGGGCCATTTCTCATTAGGCTAAGCCAAGAAAATACATCAATATTTTATCATACACTGTGCCACAGCAGTGCCTAGTCTGTTGTGTATGCCTACACATGCTTAGCATCTCCTGCAGTCTCACGTCTCTGCTGATCGTTGTGACATGCTAACATGTACTATCAGAATATAGCATACTGAGGAGGAGCTCTGTAAGGAACAGATGCCAATCACCGGGGGAGAACCCCTAAAACTATATGATCATTGGGAATTTAGATCAAATGAATTACCTCAATCAAATTAATTATGTGATACAGTGCAGATAAATTGAGGTGATATAAATCCTTCTTGTCATTTTTTTTTAAATGTCCAAACAGAAACCATTGTTTCTCTTCTTCCAGCCCATATTGATTGGGTGTTGATCTGTATGAATCATGTATATAGGGAATGGGTTTATGTGTTCATCCATTACATCATCTGAGTGATTTCTTCAAGGAGCCCAAAGGAAGTGAAGAGATATATGCTGCATCAAACTTAAATGTTATGATTTGAGATTTGATTCCCTGTATTTTAGCTAGTCATGTCAAGCCATTACCTTTGATAACATTTCTTTACAATGTCGGTGATTCCATATAGCCTGAAAATGTTAATTGGGATCCACCTGGAAGTTAAACTCAAATTTGTCTATATGACTTCTTGTCTATAGGAGCCGCCTGCTTTATGCAGCCATTACAAATTAACTAGGAGAGAAATTATCCTTTGGCAGTATTTCTCTTGTGAATAGCAGCCACAGACTGCAGATTGAGACCCATTTGTTGATGTGCTAATTCTGCCACAGAGTCTTATGTTTCACATAACAGTCCATTGTAGGGCCGACCAAATTGTTTACTGAGAGTGAAAGTAACTACTGTCTCTTTCATTTCTGAAATATGACAAGCAATGTCCAGTCACCTTTTACTTTCACATAGTCTTTGTGATATATATGACAGATATCACATGGCAGTCAAGTCATGAACATTCATTTTAAGAATGTGTGGTATCACCCCATAATGGCTATGTCTTGGTGGTTTTCCTTTTTACTTATCCCTGTAGAATTTGATTGTTTTGGCATCCCGCCAGAACATGCAAAATTCCTGGAAAGGGCATGTGCCCAGAATATCTAGAACCATTCTTTATTTTTTCCTCATTTTTTTTTTTTTGTCACCAGAATTGCAATGACATACACACACACACACACACACACACACACACACACACACACACACACACACACACACACAATCCTCCTAATTTTCATTAGAGGTCCCATGTTTCTTAGAGTGATTGATGACAGTAGACCATGACTCATTTTTTTTTCACAAGTACATCGTCTTTAGGACATTTGTGTACACTTCATCAAAACCAATTACTTGCGAGGTCATTGGTGTCTGTGTACATACAGAGAAGGTTGATACACACCTGTTTCTGTTCTAAGACGCACTTCACTGGTATTAAAGGACAGTACTCTCTGCTTAATTCTACTTCACTAGATTGTATGATGAGAGGCAAAGATCTTGGTCACAACCATAGGAAGTGTTCATTCAAACCCTATCTTACCAATAGGACCCACTAGCTGGCACCCACTCATAGTAGGCTACTATACCAGGAAACACACAAGCTAGAGTCATTCTGCCAGTGCTAAAGACCACATTACATTGTATATGTTTTATACATCTTCTCAGTTTTGACGATCCTTTGGGTGCCTTTCCCCCTAATTGCGTAAGATCTTGCCAGATACACTTGATCACAGTCCTAAATTCACACCCATTTGTGTTGTTTTGTTTTGTTTTTTGGCAATCTTTCACCATCAGGCAATACTCCACTGATGTACGCCTGCAATGGCGGCCATGAGGAGATCGTCAAGCTCTTGCTGGACCAGGGAGCCAACATCGAGGACCACAATGAGAACGGGCACACCCCGCTGATGGAGGCGGCCAGCAGTGGCCACGTCAACATCGCCAAGATCCTGCTGGAGAAGGGTGCTGGCATCAACACGCATTCCAATGAGTTCAAGGAGAGTGCCCTCACCCTGGCCTGCTACAAAGGTGAATGCATGCCTTGGGAAATTTTCAGGGGATCACTTAAAAGATTCTTGTGATTTTTGTTTTGATATAAGTTGTGTGCAAGAAAAATGAATGAATGAAAGCAATACCTGACCTGGGATACTTTGCTACATGGTTCAAAAACCATAGCACTGATATGTTATTTGGAAGCAGAAAACATGGAATTGAGGGGTCAAGTCGGAAATACAGAGTTTGATGGGTAGCAAGATAAGTTAGGTATTGTTGTGATTTGTGTGACACTTTCAGGGAACCATGCACTACGTTGCGTAGTTTTGTGTGCATGAATTGAACATGTGTGTATGAATTGAACATGTGTGTGTGCAGTAATGGTATTGCAGTGTGTGATCTGAAGTGGTCATTAGTCTGAATGTGAGTCTATGTGTGGATGAGTGGTATGAAATTAAATCCTCTGTGTTTTGGTAAGTTTGAGTATGATGAGATTATCTCAGATGGAACATGACTGTTTGTTTGTTTGTTTGTTTGTTTGTTTGTTTGTTTGTTTGTTTTTTTGTTTGTTTTTTGTAACCATGAAGTAGCCATTTAGGTCATGCTGTCTCGTATGTCTTGGCCTTGCGTAACACCAAAGAAGGATTTTCCTGAGTGTGTACACAAAGAATCAACTTCCCTCGTCTTGGGGAAAATGCCATACTTCACTCTCTTTCCCTGCTCTCTCACCACAATATTCACTTCACCTGCTTCCTCTTTTGTTAGCTGCGTTTATCTCACACGTGTATGCACATGAATGTGGCAGTGTGAATGACTTGATTGAGGATATTAGTCCAAATTTGCAACATGTTTTGAATAGTGCAACTTTCCAGTGAATTGACAAGGTGTTGACCTGTATATCTTGTGCCTTTTGATCTGAGAGAAGAAGCGTAGGGTGTGTGCTTGTGTGTGTCTATGTGCTTTCTGCCTGAGCAGTTGGACACCTGGCTTGTGAAGTAATAAGATTGACCTTGTTGCAACTGCTGTTACAACGAAACCAGCTTTAAAAACAACAAAAAAAATGTCTCCCTATCTTTTTATGAATCAAAGAGGAAGTATGTGACGTTAGAGAAAGCTCCGTATTTGAGTGAATCAGAAGGAAATGCTCTTTCGACTTCAAGGAAGTCGACTCTCATTTAAAAATGAAAAGAGAGATATTCCTACCAAGCTGACTTCTGTCTCTTTTAGAGTGGGACAACCCCTCGCCTGAGATAATCTCGTATTTTGCATGCGTAATGCAAGTTAGTGTGTGAAATATTTCTGACAAATTCTAATAATAGCACAGGCAGCAAGATGTTTCTATTTATAGGTCAGAAGACATGTGACTCAAGATTTCTTTGACATGAGTACACTGTATTTATACTACCATGAGATATGTTATTCGGCAGATATTCGTTCTTCCCACAGGCAAGCACTGCTAACAAATTGAATTGAAAAATAAATTCGTAAGGAAAGGTCAGTTCACTTGTTTATGTACCAACATGCTTGTGTTTAGTTTGCTAGCAAGTATGCATTGCTGTATCTGCCAAAACAGCTATTTTATTACTCAATTAAATACTTTCTGTCATGTCCATTATGGAATTATTTCGTGTTAGAAATGGAATTAGTGACCCATGTGTCACTACTGTCTCTTCTCTCGTTAGAAGTTTGTTTCAACTGTAGTATACGTTCATTACTAGCACTGCTTGAGTGTCGATCCTGCTCAAATACGAATTAACCCTTTCTGTGCTAAGGACAGTGTGTACAATGCTGTGATGATATCTGTACCAATCAGCACTCAAAGCTCACAAAGGGTTGATGAAAATTGTTTATGGTAGAAATGTTCTCACGTGTGTATCTTTCATCCACAGGTCATCTTGAGATGGTGAAGTTCTTGCTGGAGGCCGGTGCAGATCACGAGCACAAGACGGATGAGATGCACACAGCCCTCATGGAAGCCTCCATGGACGGGCACGTGGAAGTAGCAAGACTGCTGTTGGACCATGGTGCCCAGGTAAGTGTGCATGTGTGTCAGTGTATGTGTATGTTGTATGTGTGTGTGTGTGTGTGTGTCTGTGTCTGTATATATGTGTGTGTATGTACATGCATTTGTTTAGGTGCTGGTTTAGTTTACTACATGATATGAAGAGCATATTTAAAATGGGACAAAACGATAGAAAATGTCTTATGTTAGTGTGTTGACTTTTCATATTATTATTTTTGGTTATTTTTCAATCACCGCCTTGGTGTTGATTCAGAGCTGTTTCTTCTGTAAGGATTGGTTTGTCTCATCTGTGGATTACACAGTTCAATGGCATCACCAAAAGATGTCTGTAATATCCAGCTACAGCTGTAAAAAGAAAAAGCCGTCTCATTTTCCACAAATTTAGATTGTGGACAGCAAAAGGGTGTGAGTGCAAGGGGTCAAATTCTGACTAAACTTTCTGTTGAGTTAACTATGGGAAATGTGATAGTCTATTAATGTCTCTTTCTTTCCTGAAAATATAATGTTTATGATGTTGTACCTTGTAAGTAGTGCAAAATATAGAATGCAGTATACTACATGATATGCAAGACAGGCATGAGTACCCTAAGTGCTGTTTTATATCACCAAGGCTAAGGCTTATTTGAGGTAGAATTGCATGAGGTCTACTTATGCATGTTTAGCTCATATAACAAGGCATAATGCATAATGCCAGAGTGTGCACAATTTGTTTTGGTAAATAAAGGATCTTAATAGCATTGACGAGTTGTGTTTGGATTGTCAATACATTGTAACAGTGGTGGAATGATCATCTTTCAGGCACTTGCCATCGACAAACTATATAAGCCGTTATTATTGTCAAATGCAAAGTTACTGCTTGCGCTTTTTAATAAAAGAAGATATGTAATTGGAAAATGATATCATGGGTAAACAAATGACTCCTGCGACTTACAGTAATTGACACAGGATTTCCTGTGCAAGAATTCATAGTATCAAATGCACCGTTCGAAGCTTACATCTCTTTCAATGCGCTCCGTTGTTTGGCCACGGTGAGCTCATTTCTGTTCATGACTCAGACAATGTCTTCCAGGTTTCGACCTGTCAGAATCAACAAGTGCCATTGACTTATCTGCATGAATTTTGATCGCAGTGGAGGGTGTCAAATGGTCAGAATTTGCTTTGTCAGAGATTTTTATGTATGAACTTTGGGTATGATACAAAATGAGGAAAAAAGGCGAAAAGATCACAGTACACATACTCAAAAATTCAGTGCAATTATGTTTTATTTCTTTGTTTCGTGGCTTAATAGGTCAACATGCCTGCCGACAGCTTTGAGTCACCGCTGACCCTGGCGGCATGTGGAGGTCACGTCAAACTGGCCTCCTTGCTCATCGAGAGAGGTGCCAACATCGAGGAGGTCAACGATGAGGGATACACGCCGCTGATGGAGGCAGCCAGGGAAGGGCACGAGGAGATGGTGGCCCTGCTCCTCGCTCAAGGTCTGCTTTTCCTCCTTACCTGATTGCTACCAGCTGTGGGATTTGTTGGCTTAAAGACCAATTACCCTTTGGTGCTGCCATCGTAGATTTACTGTATACGCCGAATATTTCGCAAGGTTTTTATTTTCACGAATTTTTTGAGTCGAGTGCTATTCGTGAAATTAAAGACACGCGAAAATATTGACTCTGATCCTGAAGTGAATGTGACAAACGCTTGTACATTTCTCCGTTCAGTGCAGGACTCCACGATCGCGAATTCAACCACTCGCGAAATCGTCGGGAATTCCCAATTCGCGAAAATTTAGACTTGCGAAATATATGGCGTATACAGTAACACTTTTTGGGCCTTCGTCACCACCCAGCACTTTTGATGGCTTGTGTTGTTGATTGAGTAGAATACACTTCCAAATCACTGCTGTGGCACTGCAGAGTTCAAGTGCATGCAAGTGTAGAATGAAAATGCCTTCATATTCCTGAATTATAAGGAGTTGTTACTGATACAACCATAACTGTATATTCAACTCTGTTGAGCAAACTTAAATTCAACTCCAAAACTTGTGCAAATTTTCTATCATGGCAGCATTCTTGTCGGATATTTGTTCAGTGTGCTAGAATTTGTGTACATATCGGCATAGAAGTATGTCATTCTATGTAATCATTTTATCAGAGAATGTATACCAGTTGTCAGAAGCATTTGTAGGACATAGCAAAAAATAAACAATAATGTCTTACCTCTTTGCATTGAACAGAATCAGCAAGCTTCTGAGGTTGTTTTTTTTTTTCTTTTTCCTAGACCCTGTAATTTTAGCCGCAAGAATTCATGGTATACATCCTGAAAAATGTGGTATTTCCTTCCTACTCAGGGTACAAAGTACTGACTTATCATTATATGATGCCCTGGCTCTAGGCCGTTTCAAGAGAAAATTAATCGTCATCACTAGATATTTATCATGTTTAGCATGAAAGGGAAGTGGAAAGGGAAGGAGTGATACTGCATTTCTCTATCAACAATAGGTCTGTTGTTATGATGGTTTGTTTGTTTGTTTTTGTTTTTTTAAATCTCAGTGTAGAGTTAACTCTACCCTGCTCCATCAGCTAAAGTAAGCAGATGAAATTTGATGGAAAATTTACTTACTGGAATGTCTGTGCATGAACCCTGCTGCCGTTCATACGTTGTACCATTCTTAAGTGTTAATATCCCAGCACACTGATCTGCGTAGTAACGAATGGAGCAATGCTTTTGCCCACTTTGCTCAGGAGCCAACATCAATGCCCAGACTGAGGAGACCCAGGAGACGGCGCTCACGCTGGCCTGCTGCGGGGGCTTCCTGGAGGTGGCCCGCTTCCTCATCGAGGTCGGCGCCGACATCGAGTTGGGCTGCTCCACCCCGCTCATGGAGGCTGCGCAAGAGGGGCACGTGGATCTCGTCAAGTTCTTGCTCAGCAAAGGTTAGCCACCCACTGTCTGAGACACGACTGTCTCACATGTTGTTCAATCTGCCATCCAACATAAAGCATCTTTGAATTTCAGGGTGTGGTTGTCCATAGAGAGTTCTGTTCAGAAGGTGATACTTAATCAGACTCTGTGTTGTCCTGGCATCTACTACGCTTAAAACCATGTGTAAGTGGATGCTCTACGTAAAATTGTTAGGCAGTGCTCCGTCAACCAGGAGAATTGACACCCAAGCTGTTTGCTTATTGTTTACATGAAGCTCATGTGAGGTAATAAGTTTCTTATGAAAATCAGTTTCATTTTGAAATTATGTGTTAAAATCCAGGAAGTTATCACATGGAGATTTACTGGAGAGGAAAATGTGAGAAATACTTGATTTGTGTAGACTTAATCCCCAAGCACACTGTGGCTGTATGAGGTTCTGTTGTTGATCAGGTTTCCCAGCTCAGGGGGACATTTCATGAAGCGTTTTGTCAGATATTTCATCTGACAAACTGTTAAAAACTACAGAAATCCGTGCATCTGATTGGCTGAGAGCAAATTTGTCCGACAAAGTTGTTGGACAAAATACTTCATGAAATGCCCCCCTGATGTTCTCTCTGTATTTTTTCCTTTGTAGAAGCCAACGTCCATGCGCAGACTGCCACGGGAGACACAGCCCTGACGTATGCCTGCGAGAATGGACACACGGATGTGGCGGACGTGCTCCTGGCTCATGGTGCAGACTTGGTCAGTGACATTTGTATTTATATCTGGCTTTTGTTTCTTTGTTTGTTTTGGTTTTTAGGGGGCATGGGTAGCCTGTTTAGTGATTATGTAGTAGACATTTCTGGTGTTTGACCTAGGTATATTAAGAAAAGTGTAAATTTGTGAACATCATTATAAAGATATGACCCACAGAGATCTTTAAAGTGTGGGGTTTTTCTTTAGATGTAACACTGAATGTTCAGATTCTCTCTGGTAGTAAATAAAATAATGTGAGTAGAATATGAATCAAAATGAAGAAAATCGTAATTATATCAACAGCAAATGTATTTGCTGTATTAAAGAGACAAGAGATAGATTCTGTGATGTAAGATTTACATGCAAGCAGAAAAGTTGAATCAGATTTTTGCAATCATTCAAAATATGTTCTTGCATGTAGAAGTAAAGCCTATATTATGTCCCTTTTTTTGTGATTTTAGCAATGCTTGCATATAGAATTGTTATTATTTTAAAACTAAGATTAAGAGAACAGTTGTCTGTGTGATGTCTAGTGTTGTGTGCAGTATGGTAAGTCAGTTTCTCGTCATTATTGTTTGTTGTTGCATCATAACTCTTCACCAAGAAGACAACCCAAGGTCTGAAATTGGCTGGTTTCCCCATAAAACTTACAGGAACATCAAACTCTTGCCCTGCAGGAGCACGAGTCAGAGGGAGGGCGTACTCCACTCATGAAGGCAGCTAGGGCGGGACACCTATGCACAGTACAGTACCTCATCAGCAAAGGTATGCCTTGTGTACTGCCGAGACAACAATAGACCACAGTCCAGCCTTTGCTCTTCATACTTGCTCATGTAATGACTCGTATCGTTGACTGAAAGAGAGTTTGTAATTGTTTGAGCATAGATTTTTATGTTGTAGGATATCATACAGTAACCCTCTCATGTGAAAGTTGTGCGAGTATACTCCAAGAAGGTTCTGCGCAGTATTGGGAGGAGAAACTTAATTTGTAGTACTCTGTCAAAGATGCTGTAATCAAATCAAAAGCAAGGATCTTCCCTTTTCAAGACTGGCATTATTGAATAAGTTTGTAATGTACCACTTCTGACCGAATAATTAAGTCTGTGGAAAGTCACCAGTGGGCATCCTGATCTGTTCCCTTCACAGGCGCTGATGTGAATAGGGCAACAACCAACAATGACCACACTGTCTTGTCACTGGCCTGTGCTGGAGGTCACCTGAAGGTCGTGGAACTTCTGCTTGCTCACAATGCCGACCCCTCCCACAAGCTGAAGGTACTGGTCATCTCTGACTTGTGTTATGTTCCCTTCGTTCATCTGAAACAAATTGCTTGCAGAGCACTTGTCAGAAATCTAATGATGCAGAAGTGATTGAGTGAAAAGTGTTGTGCAAAATTCAAGTTTCATATACTTATTATTTTGTCTGAGTTAAAACATCAGTATCTTATGACATATCAATTAATTACTCATACGATGGTCTAAATGCTGGCAACACCTGTATTGATTACCTAAGCATGTTAAAAGTATACATATCTGTCTCTCCTGAGTAATTCAGATCTCTAGTTTCGTTTGTTTTTCATTTCAGGCTCTGCAAAAAATGGTTATTAGTTGGCTGTAATCCAAGAATTTGAATAGTTATCCGATGGTAATTGCTGCATCATGTACAACGTAGCATGTGTCATGATGAGACATCTTATTGATGTGATCTGTCTCTCTCCTGCTACAGGACAACTCAACTTGTCTCATTGAGTCAGCCAAGGGAGGCCACTCCGAGGTGACTGTCCTAGTGCTGGAGTACCCCACCAACATGATCTCTCACCCAGAAGGCATGGCGACGCCCCCTACCCCAGACCAGGGAGAGGTAAATTGAAGGACGTTAATGGTAGTGCCATGTTGCACACTGATATACTTAAATAGTTCTTGTGAAGTTTGAGGGTTCGTTTGATAGCGGATGGCAACACCATGCCGTTTAGTCCTTTGATAGACTGTCAGAGATGGAAGAGTTGCTGGGTTCTCGTCATGTTAAAACCATTTCAGCCAATTTGAGAGTATCTGTCATTACATTTTTTCCAATTAGTAACACTTGCCAGAATATGGCAGGTGAAGTTGTGAGAAAAGTCTCACTTGTAATCATATAAATGTCATCAAATTTTATGTATGTCTGTCTCTGGCTCTCCCTACCATCTGTGTGTTCTCTGTTTGCAGAGGCACATATTTGCTTAGGTAGAGAGATGGCTGTAACTTTGTGATGATCAAAACCAACCCTCCCAAGTAACTAAACCAGTCAGAGCAGGTTTAGATATTCAGTTAATCGTTTATAAGTGGAAGTCGTGATTTGAATTTTGCAGAAGTCAAGTAAACTCTTGGACAAAAATTTTATAGCAATCCTCGTCATGAAAGTGAAATAGTGTCCAAGTCAGAGCTCATTTCTTAAGCCATAATTGATTTGACTTCCGCAGAGTTAACTCTTGACTAGGAATGTATATTTCAGTTCTTGTCTTTTAAGATCAAACCCACAAATGTTAATTTCTCCTTGCTTTGCCAGGTGTCCAGAGTTCCAACCCAGGCACTGCCCATCGTTGTCCCACCCCAGGAACCAGACAAACACCCAGATCAGGTGCACCTGACGGAGTTAGGTGGTAAGTTAACCTGTACAGCTCATGGCAAACATAATTGTATAATACAAAAATCATAGATCAATTATTTTTCAAGGTGCACATGTATATCTGAGAGATGGGATAATAGTGGGCGTATTTTTGTATTTTCTTTTCTGTCATAATTTTTCCAACAGATCTGTTTAGTTACAGGGCATAGGGTTGCCGAGCTTTTTGTTTGTTGCTGCAGCTAATGTAACTTTGGCCAAGTCTGTGGCATTACCTGTTTTTCTTTTGAATTGATATGCATGGAGGTTAGTTGATGTCAAATTTTAGGGACTGTGATTATGTGTATACTGTAATACTTGCAGTGTTTAAGTTCCCTTTGCTGGTGCTGTTTTACCTTCATCTCTACTCTGCCAAGTCTTTTGAAGTCATGTTGCTTCTTTAAATAGGTAATAAACACAAATGAAGAATATATTTTCTTTATTATGTAGTCTGAAGTATGATTCAAAGAAAGATCATATGTGTATATGGTTGATATGACCAGTACCACACAAGCATTCTGTTTTTATTAAATCGCTTGGATGCATGGCACTTTTTAACATAGAAGTAAAAAAAGAATATTAGGTGTATCACAGCTGAGACTGAATAGCAGTTTGTTGATGTGGTATAGGGACACAGTTTGATGAGAATGTTTCCTGGAGCTGTAGGTGTCAAAGGTTGAATGTGTTTGTGCTGTACAAGGAAGGAACATTGCAACAAGATAGGTGGAAGTTGTGGTAGGATGTGACACAATGGTCTATTGAAGAGTGTCCCCTTTTCACTGATGTGTTTTGTGGTGAATCCAGTGGATCCTTATCAGAATGTTTGCAGATTAGCAGGGAAAATTTGAGGTAGAGGCTATGTCTTGTATATCTTATATTTTTCATATTTTGCTATGGAGTTGTGAACTCCTTTCTCCTTGAATAGTGTAGACTTTAGTGATGTAATAAAGATGTCATGTTATAGATGCTTGTATGTGATTCAGAGTCTTTATATTACTGCCCACCCTTGTTGCAGGTTCATCCCTCTTGCATGCTCAGCAGATGTCTGCCTTATCTTCTGTACCGGATGAATCCTTGTACCAAAGAATGGCCAGTACCTCCATCACTACCACTTTGGCCTCAGCCGCAGCAGCTCCGCCAGGCCCCTCCATCCCACTCCAGAACCTTGACACGGACATCCTCAGTCCAACCCTCACGTCCAGCCTACCCTCCACCAACATCCTCGCTTCCAAGACGCTCCCGGACACCACCATCACCAAGCTGGATGCCGTGGCCATCACCAAGGCAGCGAGCACCAAGCACCAGCGCACCGCCGAAGAGCAGATCCTGGAGAAGCAGCAGATCTACGCTGAGCTGCAGAAGGTGGAGCGGGAGCTTCAGCAGCGGATGGAGGTGCAGAAGGTGCTGACAGACGGGCTGCAGGGACAGGGGCTGGACCCGGCAGAATCGAAGCTGACGCTTCCAGTCTCCCTCCCTATTGGTATTACGGTGCCGAGTAGCACGGCGGCGGTAGTCTCACAGGTTGGGGTGATGGGATCGGTGGGTTCCGTGCCGGTGGAAAACAGCGCTGCTGGTGTGGACCCACCTCACTTGTCGGCTTCTGTAGCTAGGAGCAATAGTAATCAGTCTGGTAACCAGATGCAGTCCGGAGTTCAGGTTCCGCCGTACATGCAGCCACTCCCTCCATCAGCATCTGATGGGGAGGAGAGTGGGGATAACGATGACGACTTGGCTCTCGACACTCGCGAGATCAGGATCGTATCGTCCACCGCTGCTCAGTATGAAGGTAGGCTGGAGGATGACGGTGCCACCCAGGCCTTGGATGTAGCTGAGACTGATGTACGACACAAGCCTCTAGGTTGTGAGTCACAGCCGAGTCTGGGGTCTCAGTCGGCGTCAGTAGCACCACCAGCCTATGAAGTGTGCAACGCCAGCAGCAACTGCAACTGCAGCCCTTCCGTGAGCACCATGGCCACCCTACCTAGCAACCCTACACTCAATCCAGCCCTTGTTGGTATTCCACCCTCTCAGCTGGCAAGTCACGCTGTTGGTATCATGACCAGTCTTGCAGGTCCAGACACCAGCAGCCCAGCTTCGGTAACCTCACCTCTCCCCGATGTACACACACTGCTCAACACAGTGGAGTCTTCGGCGACTCAGGTAGACCCCAGCGGTCTGGCAGCAGCGGGTATGGGGCAGCCGATGCTCAATGGTGGTGTCCAAGTTACGCCTGGCACAGGTGCTGCCAGTGTCACCGGCGTGGCAGGAACCATGGGAATCCCTCATGGACACACCTGTGAAGTGCACCGAGGTACTTCTGCCTTCTAAATTTTTAGAATATCAACATGCTAAACTTTATGTTCTACTTTATGTAATTGCAATAACTTCGAAATATTTAATAGTAATGCACAATTTTAAAAAGCCAGCAAGCATATGGAAAGTCTTACCTTTTACCATCTCTCGTTAGGGCTCCTGTATATGAAATCCATCATTTGAATACATATGAAGCTTATGGTCCAGTCGGGTTTGCAAGGAGTCCTGTGCAATAGATAGAATTGAATGGAAATTTGTAAATGCTCATTTTATGTGTTTTCATTGCAGATCCTGAAAAGAGACCTCTTGAAGCCAAGAAGCCACCTCCCCAGACCCAGTCTGTGGGCACTCAGTGTGACCGGTCGTCCATCCCCCACCACCACCCTCCCCCTCCACTCCACCTGAGCACCAATCCCAAGGGGATGGGGGCAGGGGCGGCCTCCACCACGGCCGCCCTCGTCCCCTCACCAGCGTCGCCTGGTAGCTTTGACCAAGCGAGCTTCATGCCACACCCACCGGTAGAGATCGACGCGCAGACCGAGAGCAACCACGACACGGCTCTGACCATTGCCTGTGCAGGGGGACATGACGACCTCGTTCAGATGCTGCTGGAAAAGGGAGCCAACATCGAGCACCGCGATAAGAAAGGCGAGTCATTAACCCTTGTTAATTCTGGCTTTAAAAAGACCTGGTAGCGTGGAGAAACATGTGTGGTCTGATTGAATTTGATGCCCACTGTGGTAACTTCAAAAACCAAGAATTTGTCCGTTAGCAAGTATGTGCATCGAAGCATACACTCATAGGTAACAGTTGACTCTGGTTGATATTCTGTGGCTGTGTGTGTACTAACATAGAGATCAGTGATGAAGCTGCGCACAATTCGTCATGGGATTCTCAAATATAGCCGAGCCGGGCCAGCCTTCCCACTTCATGGTACACCCATGTTACTTTAACAATCTCAGAAATAGCCAAGCTGGGCCAGCCTTCTTATTCAATGGTATACCCATGCTGCTATAACAATCTCAAATATAGCCGAGTTGGGCCAGCCTTCCTACTCAATGGTATACCCACGCTACTGGGTCATAAACTATGAGTGTAACATTACCAAATCATTCACCTTGATTACCTTGAAATAAGTAAATCCTGTGGATTGGCATAAATTTTTGACAAATTTCAGCTATGCCTTGATGAGGCATTAACTTGCTTGATGACCCAGACACCATGGGCTATATTACCTATTCATAGGTACTTTCACAGTCCTGATGGATTTAATCAAGGCATGGATGCATCCCCAAATACATTACACTTGTTAATTTGTAAGGGGATTTTTACACTTTTGCAAAGATGCTGCTGTTCTGCTTCATACCACCCCACATTAAATACCATGATGATCACTCCTCATCTGTGCAGGATTCTTCAGGCAGATTTGCTCATTCAAAGCATTCCAGTGTTGGTTTGGATTTTGATTGTATTCTCTTCTTTTGCTTTTGACTCCCCACTCCACTCAACCCTCAACGATGCAGGTTTTACTCCACTCATCCTAGCGGCTACAGCCGGACACTACAAGACGGTGCAGATACTACTCGCCCACAATGCTGACATAGAGGCACAGTCTGAACGTACCAAAGACACTCCTCTCTCGCTTGCCTGCTCTGGAGGCAGATACGAGGTAGGTTCACCCTCCAGGGTCAAAAAACCTGGCTCACCTAAAGGTGTGGACTTATTCTCAGTTGTCAGTCTGATCCCTGTCATTAAATCGAGTTGTACAACTTTCAGTGTTTGCTCAATAGCTGAAAGAAACAAAATTAGAACAGTCCGTTTATACCTAACTTAATGCACTTATGAGCATCCTCAAGGCACATCATTGAAAACATATTTGACCAATGGCTTATGGATCGTTGTCATTGGTGATGGTCAAAGTTCTTAACTAATCATTTTCTACTTGTGACCGGACACCACAATTCTTAGAAATAGATTGAGCACATCTTGACAGAAGCTTGTTTACATAGTGAGAATTACTTTGAATATATTCCAGGAAGAAAGTTGATTTGAGTGTAAATAAGTAACGAAAGCAGGTGATATATGAACATGTCATTTAGTTATCTACAATTTTTACCTTGGACTCCTTGGATGTTTAGTAGGTGGTGACGATACCAATGTCTAATGCCCTGATCTTTCCCAAATAGCATGTAACAAGGAAGGATTATGCCTTTGCATGTCTCTGTCAACTTTGTTGCACTTGACATATGAGATGAATTTCTTCTTGTTTTGTGATGCCTCAGGTGGTAGAGCTTCTATTGTCAAACAATGCCAACAAGGAACACCGCAACGTCTCTGATTATACTCCTCTAAGCTTGGCGGCGTCTGGCGGCTACGTCAACATCATCAAGTTACTCCTGAGGAAGGGAGCAGAGATCAACTCCAGGTATGTCTTTTTTTGTTTCTTTTCGTTTACATACCATGGAAGCAAATGGAGGTGAGGCCTATTTTGTCATCGAGTCTGTAGCAGACGAGTTGATGGAGCATTGATTGCACTAACAAAACACAAACAAATTTGATATATCCCGAGATGATTAAGTTACTCCATAGAAAGATGGCTGAGATCACCCGGAGGTTAATGAACTTGCATTCCATTATGTACCTAGATGGGAGGATATTTTGTCAGAGAGCTGGTAAAAGATGAAATGGTCCGGTGCTGACTTCCAGTAGAAAAATACAAATTGGTGCGTACATTTTTGGTTGACCGGTAATCGGAATATATTGATAGCCTCCAGTGTTCGGATTTACCTCAACCCGTGCTGAAGTCAAGTGGAAATGATTAATATCACAGTTATATGAAATTTGGAAAATTGTTTATTCATTTTTTTAGATTTCGCATGAAAGAAATCTTGGTTAGTTGGCATCTTTTGTATCAGTTGTTAATTTTCCAAATATTTTCCCTCTCTATGCATGTTTGGTCATCCTCATAGAACGGGAAGTAAGCTTGGTATATCACCCCTCATGTTGGCTGCTATGAACGGTCATACAGCGGCGGTCAAGCTTCTTCTGGACATGGGCAGTGACATCAACGCCCAGATTGAGACCAACCGAAACACCGCCCTCACGCTGGCCTGCTTCCAGGGTCGGACGGAGGTGGTGACTCTTCTGGTTGATCGCAAAGCCACCGTGGAACACAGAGCAAAGGTCAGTGTTCAATCTTATATTTCTGTGTGTCTGCCATTTTATAATTTTGTTTCGTGTGGCTATGAAAGGGTCCATGGTCTATTTGCATTTTCATATTTCTGTTTAGCTGATGATAAAAGTTGGATAGGACGTGAGACTAGAGTCCCCACATATAGGTAATCTTTGCAGTTGTTTTCAAACAGTTTTGTTTGTAAATTTGTGTAGGTGCAGGCCCGCATTAGTTAATTGCAACAAAATGGCTGCATGTTTTAAGCAAACACCAACACATCTTGCATCAACCACATCACTCGTTTTATTTGTTTTGAAGTGAACACAAATTGCTTTCATTATTTTTAATGATGAAACAGACGGGCCTCACACCGTTGATGGAGGCAGCATCAGGTGGCTATGCAGATGTCGGCAGCGTCTTAATCGATAAGGGGGCTGACGTCAACGCACCTCCTGTGCCGTCCTCTCGAGACACTGCCCTGACCATTGCGGCAGACAAGGGTCACTACCGCTTTGTGGAACTACTGCTCAACCACAAGGCCGCAGTGGACGTCAAGAACAAGAAGGGCCAGTCCTCTCTCTGGCTTGCTTGCAATGGTCAGTGACATTGATTTCATCATACAGTCTTCATCTCTGGACATCACATGCATTTTCTGTGTAGCTTAGTGTTTAGCAGGGCCTAATATGCTGTCTAGTTTTCATCAAAAAGGAAAAAAAAGCCATTTATTTAATTAGATGTAAAGATACACACAGTAAGAAAGCCATTGATTTGACTTCAGTATGATATTATTTACTTTACCTCTTCCAACTGAATCATTCATACCTGAAGCATTTATCCCTGTAATTATATGAGCCTGACTTCTTCAAAGCCTGTTGGGTAATCTAATTAACACTCTGCATGCTATCTTTAAATATGGTATATGTACGTTAGGTTGCATTGTAACATCTTACGCCCGCCGCACGCCATTTGAATTTCGGTCGCACGACTAAGCGGCTTTGGATCTGAAATAAACAAGCATATTTATTCTGAGGCTATTGTGATTTATTTCCGATCCAAAGTCAGTCAGTCGTGTTACCGAAAGTTGTGTAGTGTGTGGTGGCCTATAGAATGCATGTCTCTCTTTCTCTCTTTTAGAGCATTGAAACATCTCTGCTGTTAATTAGAAAGAGATTTGACTTTGAAAAAAATGACAGGAATTGCAAATATAGGCCCTTATGATGAGTGTCAAACAACAAGTGAGCTTTGTATATGATAACATCTTTTGTATGGAAAGTGGAAAAATGAGTTTTGGGGCATGTGTATTTGGGATGATGTAATCCTGTTGGCTGGGGTGTCATTGTTTGAACTATTTTTGTCTCGTCTCTATCCAGGCGGTCATTTTGATGTGGTGCAGCTGCTAGTGCACAAAGGTGCACACATTGACAGCCAGGACAACAGAAAAGTATCCTGTTTGATGGCAGCTTTCAGAAAGGTAAGCCTGGAGACGATGATTCATCTGGTTCACTCTGCTTTATTTCGATTCCACATCTTAAGGAAAGAATATGTATGCACAATACAAGGAAATTATAGCTGTAATCACCACCCCTTAAAGAAAAAAGAAACAAACAAAATCAACCCATGATATACATGGATGAAAACTTGGAATGTTGAATTTGCAGAGTAAAGTAGAATTTGTTTTGATGAGGGAACTTGCTCAAGATACCATCGAGAGCCTCATCAGCATTGATTGTGAATTTGTTTCAGTGATCTTGTGCTAGGTTAAGTTTTTGTATTTGCAGCTTGTCCACACCAACCAATATGGTACAGGAATTTCAATACAAACCTACAAGTAGATATATGCTCTATTGTAATTGGTTCATGTTTGTAAAAGAAACAAATGTGACAATTGAGGTTATCTTTCTGTGCTTTTATACTTCACAGGGCCATGTGAAGGTTGTGCGCTGGATGGTGAAGCATGTCAACCAGTTCCCATCAGACACGGACTGCATGCGGTACATTGCCACCATCTCAGACAGGGTAAGCTAAGAGCATCAGTTTGGAAGGGCCAGCCATTGGCACAAATTGCACAGTCCTACATATCCATATCTGCGTGTGTATTTTGAATGGAAAGGGTCAAGTGTGATCAAGGAGAGTGACACTTTCCTCAAACAGTGTACTTGGTATCTATATTTCATTTTCTGTACGATTAAACAGTATTTGATAGAATTATTATGTAAAGTAGGTAGAATATGATTGTTCAAGGGAGTGAAAGGTAGTGTGTATACTCATTGAATGGTTACCAATAATTGTAGTTACCGTAGTTTTATGCAAGGAGACCCAGCTGTCAGAATGAAGGTCATATCTACAACGTATTTTGCCTGTTTCTTGTTCTGCAGGACCTCCTGAAGAAGTGCAACCAGTGCATGGAGATCATTGTGGTTGCCAAGGAGAGACAGGCTGCTGAGGCCAACAAGAATGCCAGCATTCTCCTTGAGCAGCTAGAGTCTGAGAAGGTAAGTGTAAAAGAGGGATTTCGACAGATTGTTGAGATATTGTTGCTTCTTCTCACCCCATACTGGAGTTTTGATATCACCATTTTTGTCATAGCTTAGTGAAGACATGACACTAACTTTTTGTTTTGGTGGCCAAACAAGGAAATATGATGGCCCTATCGGGCCAACAAAACATATCTTTTCTTTTAAAGTGGTGGCCCAAGATCTATTTCTGGTGGCCGTGGGCCTCCGGGCCAATGCTAATGTCGAGCCTAAAATACCCTTGCACTTGGCTTCAGCAGTGGGTTGGAAATGGGTACGAGCAAAGTAAGCAACTGTTATTTACAGATATTTGGGTTATATGAGGTTGTTGAGAACCAGTTTCCATGGCAATGAATGGCTATGACATCACACTTCAGTACTGTATGTTCTGTTAGGCATTTGATGGACTTTGTGTGTATTTCATGACATATGGACAGGAAAGGATATGTGTATTTTGTATGTGCCAGGTGCATTTATGACAATACCTAGGGTGTCCGGCATTCTCAGTTTAAATTTTTGTGTATTTACTAATTTACAGACTTGTGAATTTCATAAGTTGTTGATGATTATCATAATTTTGTTTCTCGTACACATTTCCCAATTTCATTGCATTTTCCCCAGATAGTTGTGCATCACTTAGTTATGAACAAAACCACATTATTTTATATCCTGATTTCCTTCTTGACGGTACAAACATTGTCACTCTTATCAAAAGAGACTTGCTGTTTAGTTTGTCTCACTAAATCTGTAGCATAGTGTGAACGCCTGCCATTGAAGCAATAGCGTACAGTGGACATTTAATTGACTAGCACTCTTCACAGTTGATAATCTGATCCCTGTATATCGGTTAGTCTCAAAAATGAAAATAAATTAAATAGAATAAAGCTAAATCAAACACCCGATCACATGTGCTCTCAATACTATTGCTGACACTTCATCGTTATCACATTTTCCATCTAAGACTCGGGAGGAGAGTCGCAAAGCGGCGGCCGCCAAACGTCGGGAGAAGAAGAAGAAGAAGAGGAAGGAGAAGCAGCAGAAGGGAGGACCCAACAACAGCTCCCCAGAGCCAGACCAAGAAGAGGAGGATGACAGCAGCATTGGAAGAGACACCTGTAAGACTTGCCCCCCACCCCGCCCCTCTTTCTTCCCTCTTGGGACCACACCCATGGTCCCTCACCAATGGGACCTCACTCACAAAGCAAATGTATACTTTGTCATTAATTGTAGACTTCTCTGCCAAAATCTATGGTCTACATTGGCAGAATGTGTATCACTAGTTCATCCCCTCTCCCCAGAAGAAACTCACTTTTCCTTCAATCTTAGACACATGTTGCCATTCTTGTTACTTTTTTTAGGGGGATGGATCTCCGTAAGTTAGTTATGTTCACTTCTCTTGAATATGAGCTGTGTGAATTCGGAGCAGAAAGTTAAGCACAGGGATGCCTATATTGTCTTGCTGGAAATTCACAAATGATGCAGAAGTAAATGCTGAGTGTTGAGGAAAGGTTTGTGAGTAATATGAGGGTAACCAAACAAAACTGCAGCATGTACTGTAAAACCAGAAATTTTGTGCCCAAAGCATGAGACAGAACATCATACCTAAGCATAATGATAATAATGTAAACATTTATAACGCACTATATATCCACTCATAGGTGCTCAAGGCGCTCACAATTAATGTTTATTACCAAATACACAATCTGGCAGTATATTACATATGAGTTCCTACAGCTGCAACATGTTCATCCTCAAGGAAAGGTAGTCCAAAGCAGAAAATAAGTTGTTAGATATTGCACGCCACACGCTCATGATGTGCGCTCTACACACGCTCATGATGTGCGCTCTACACACATACAATTTCTGCAATATTCTCACATTCAGAGCTTGCAACCTGCTCAGATTTTAAGTTGTGGATCACCCTGTATAAGTACTATTTGGAGCGTTCCTGCTTTAGATATGTGAGTGTGTGTCACAGAATGCCGCAGAGAGCCTTGCATCAGATGAAATATTACCATACTCCGTTCTTTTCCATTCAGATGAAGACCTTGTACCGCTAGACCCCCCATCAGCCACCACCACCACAACCATCGGCAAGGTACGCACCAAGGACGTCATGACAACTGCGTCGTCCCAGGGGGCCAACACCACCACCACCACCGTCAGCAAGAAGAACAAGAACAACCTGGGCAGCATCATCTCCGCCACCACCAGCAGCTTGTCGTCGCTCACCACAGCCACCACCACCACCACGCCAACCACTGTGGTGGCGACGACCGCTGGCCAGTCATCCCACAAGTCCTCGGCATCATCATCATCATCGTCAAACGTCATCAGCAACCACACTGGCAGCAAGCTGCCACCCAGCAGCAAGGTGAAGAAGCAATAATATCTCGTCCTCACCCCCTGACTGTTTAAGGCACTATCAACCTCATAACGTGATAACCTTCTTTCTCAAAAATGCGTTGGACACATGCATTATGCAAATAGTCACTACCTGCAGTGGTAGTGGGTTGTTCTCCATTGTTTCACATGCATTATTTGATAATCTGCAAGTAGTCTTCTTTTGGGGAAACGTTGAAATTGAGTACTTTGCCAAATAGAATAGCATGATTTTAAAAGAGGAGATAATAACTGAATCTCACAGAATGATCATATTCTAACATTGCATTTGCCTAAGAGTGGAAGCAGTTGTACCTAGTAAGATATCTATGAACTGTAGGTGTCGGGAACAAAACACTTAACGATTCATTCCTGTTCAGATATTAGTCAATTTTTCTTGTTCTTTTCTAGATATATGATATTTTTGTTGCTTCTTAAAGACATCTTTTGGTTGAATCTTTTCAGCGTGCGGTTAGAAGCCATTTTTTATTTTAAGTCATCTTAACCCTTCTTTTGTGCCAATGTCCAGACAAATTCTTCGTCTGTGAATGCCAACAACAAGGCCAACCAGGCCAAGAGCGGCTCCACCTCGAGCAAGGAGGAGCGGCAGAACAGCAAGAACCGCTTGACCATCAATGGGGAGGCCAAGGAGGGGGGCAAGGAGGGCCGGCAGGAGGAGAAGGTCCGGGAGGAGAAGAAGAGGAAGCGCAGCAGCATGAAGGAGAAACAGCAGAACCACACCATGTGAGTCAGCAAAGCTGAGATTTGAGTATTCCGTCCACCCATGTGCTGTACAAGCTAATTAAGATGCTGGAGGATTAAAACGTTTACCTCAAGTATAAAGTATCAACAGCACCACTTGCCCTTTCCCCTACTTATAGTTTTTTGGGTAGTTCGTTTATGTTGTTGTTGTTTGCTAAGATATAGCTTTGTGTGAACATTATTTTATGCTTCTCTGATTTACTGAGCTTGATTAAACAGGAATGCCACATGCTCTCGTGAGCTAAAGGTTAATGTGAGCCAATACTATTGTAACTCCCAACTTGCTTCAATTACAATGTGACCCATACTTGCCTTGAACAAGATACGACTCATGAACAGAAATTCGTATATTACAGGTCAGTTTGGTTTTCATACATATCAAAGTGTATTGTCTCAACAAGGTTTTACCTTGGATGATGTACGACCATTTCTATTATTTGTGTAGATTTTATCATCATCATGATTATCTTGTGTGTATCCAGTAAACACGACGACTTCCACGGTGGCAGTGCCGTGGATGGGAGCAAGAAATCTGTCGGGCCTGGAGGCGATGGCGGCAGTCCAGGAATGAAGGGGTCGTCCATCACGGCTGCTAGCCCAAAACGAGGCCAGAAGCGAGAAGATGGCTGGAAGGAGGTTGTCAGAAGGTGATTTACCCAGCTGTACTGTGCCCCCTTTGATCTCCCTCGATCGATCCCACCCAACCCCCTAAAAAGATAAAAGAATTAATCTAAAAGCACTCAGAGCACAACCTCTGTCAAGGCAATAGGAATACTTAGTGCTGTAAAATTGTATCATATTTTTATCATATTTTATTTGATAGCATGCAAAAATCTTTAAAATACCTGTTATCAGCAGTTGTACATAGTCCTTCAAAAACAAACAAACAAACAAACAAACAAACCCTCCTGAATTCCTATCAATATCCCAATCACCACTCCAAAACTATTTACCAGTTCCCAATGCTACCAATTCTGAAAGTTTTATCAAAATCCATTCATATCTTTTTTTTTAGTAATATGTCAATTATGTTAATAGACACAAATAATCACTTGTAAAAGAATATCCTCTTAGGCAGAGAGAAAATTTTGTTCCATAATATTTCCTTTTTCCCTTTTACTGCTGCTTTTAAACATGAGTAGTGTCATTGCAGTGTATGGACAAGAAACATGATCTGACCAAGAACTGCTGTGTGAAATAGTTTTATATGGTCAATAGGTTGTATTTGTGAGAATGAACAATATGTTGATTAAAAGTAAATGTTATGTTTACACCCCAATGTGATGTAGGGCCAATAATGAACTGGTTATGATATAACCTCTATCAGCATGTACGCAAAATTAAATCTCGTCCTCCACACTCCAAGACGGGTGAAATTGACATATGCCTCTTTTAGATGAGGTAGGTCACTGCTAAGGGGGAAGCAGAACCTAATTATGCAATCAGACATATGATTCTTGTGAACTGATGAAAGTCAGACCTTTCTGCAGTATTGGTTGCTTCGAAATCGATGGTTTTTGTGATTGTTTTAGTGCACAAATATTTTTTTTCCTATCTGTAGGTCCAAGAAGGTCACTGTGCCAGCGACTGCCATCAGCAGACTAATAGGTCGAGGGGGCTGCAACATCAACGCCATTCGAGATGCGACGGGAGCCCACATTGACGTGGATCGGCAGAATAAGGGCAATGAGCGCACCATCAACATCAAGTGAGTACTGGAATAGCCGATGGCAGTCGGTGCTGCATCGAGAAAACAGCGAGATCTGAGTGTTCATGACTCTGTCCTGAAGGGTGAAAGAGCCAGTGGTGTGGATGGTTGTGTCAAATTAACTGCCAGAAAAGTGTGTGTCATGTGTGCATGTGAGAGATGGAATGCAAAGTGAATATTTTAATCCTTGCGACAAGGACCTCTTGAAATAGATGCTATTGATTCAGTTATCGAGATAAAGATGTCTAGCATTGTTCTGACTGAAAGCTTTGAGATTTATCACAGATTATCCGAGATATTATTCCAGACAACAACCGAGGTGCCAGATTATGTGCAGCTATTTTGCTCCCTAGAGGGATGGCCCCATGCACATTACTGACCTGCACCCTTAAAGGTGCACATTATTTTTTTGTTAAGGCCAATTAACCTTTGCACCAAGAAAAGAGACACCCTAACAGAAGTGCTCACCCATTCTGCTGGTATTCCAGGGGATCTGCTGATGCCACGAGGCAGGCCCACCAACTCATCAGTGCCCTGATCAAGGACCCTGACAAGGACCTCGGAGAGCTGGTGGCGAAAATCAAGAAGTCCTCGGCACCAACCAACTCGGCCACGGTGGCCTTCGCCACCATCAGTACCTCTGTACACTCTCAGCCTCTGTCGGTTGCCCACACCACCAAGAGCATGGCGCAGGCAGCGAGCATGGCGTCAAAACAGGCACCAAAGGTACACTCAGCAGGGAAATGGCAGTTCATAACAAAAAATGAAACATGATACAAAGTATACATTTATCAGTTCATGTTGTTGGACACTTTGAAAAAAAAAAATTGTCCAATTGCCAATTGAAAAAAATTGAACATTGTCACATAAAAAAAGAGAGAAAAAAAAATCCCCAATCCCTGGATTAAGGTCACATATTCGTCAAAAGAATGGATTGGATCAAAGTCATACTCCTTCTTCCACCCCCCCCCCCCCCAAAAAAAAAAAAAATGGGGGTATGTGGTGTATATCAGTAGCTCACATGTCATGATTTGCATATTCTGTTGTACAGTGTAGTTGTGCCTTTATTGTTTTTGAAAGAAATGGATGGAAATGTGTTATAATGTGGACAAGAAGTATAAAATGATATTGACCGCATCAATATATTGTTTAATTTGTGTGACTTGACGTGCATATATTTACATTGCTTGCGACATACGTTCTTGTCACATAAGTTACCAGCATTTCCAGTCAACGGGGCCTGAATTCATAGTGATAAATACCCTGTGAGAATATTTTGCCTGGTTATGTCAAAATGAATGAATGTGCATATATAAGTATTCAACAAACAAGTTTTCAAGACAAAATACTTGGAAGATAATGAAATTTACTCACATGGAAAGGTAGGCTTACCCTCTGTGGGTCAACATTATCAGCCATCTTTTTACTTCATTTTGAGAAGGTAGAATCTGCATGAATTTGAAGGGGCTCCAGTGGGTCTGGCTCCTCTGAATTGGTAACTCAATTTGCATTCTGAAGTGTTGACACAAAGCCTAGCTGAACAAGATCTAAAAAAAGAACAACAACAACGAAAAGACCAACAACAAAAACATAATAGTGACACTCATGTAACACATGTTGATGATTCTGGTTTTGGATTCACATTGTTCTTCCAGAACACTCAGTCTAGTACTGCCGTTTTCCAACAAGCTAGTAAGCAGAGCATCCATCCTCCAAGCAGCCATCAGCAGCTAACCCAGAGCCACAGTGCCCCTCCCATCTCCCCCTTCACAGGGGCACAGCGCCCTACCCGGTATATGAAGCAACCACAACAGCAACAGCAGCAACAACAGCAGCAGCAGCAGCAGCAGATAGCAGCACTGGCCCAGCAGTGGGGTCGCAATCCCGCCATCCGACAGCCAGGTCCAGCAGCTGCTGCTGTCAGCAGGCCAGCTGACCAGACCCAGCCACCTCCCAGCCGAGGCCCCACCATCAATGTCTCAGCTAGTGGTGGGAGTCCAGCCCAGCAGGCTTCGGCAAAGTCCCCCAGGAGCGGAGTGGCCCGACAGCTGTTCACCCAGCCAGCTGGCAAGGCCATAACCACCACCGTGACAGCCAGCATGCCCATGCAGAGCGCCACCGCCGGAGGCTCAGGGACGACGCTTGCCAGCAGCGCTCCGTCCATCAACACCAACATGCCCAATCCGGTCTCGGCACAGTCCAATGGCAGTGCGTCCTTTGCTGCAAAGATTTCGGAGGGTCGGCCTGGGCTGATACACATGTCGTCCATGATGATGGGATCTCAGAGTCAGATGGCAGCTGAGCAGGTCGGATCTGGAGTGCTCCCTCAGCAACCGGAAGGAAATCGCAGCGCACCGGTCTCTACGGCTTCAGTGGGAGGATTCAACTTCATCCCTCACATGCCAGCTCAGTGCGATCACTTCCCCTGGAGCTTGCACGAGCAAGGGTCCTTGAAGGAAGATGGTACGGTTCCAGAGCCAGGCTTTTCTGCAGCTCAAGAGGCCAAGGCACCGGGCTACAAGAGACTCTCCACTGGCTCCATGCCAGTCGGAGCGGAGACGGGGCTGCTGAGCACCACGAACGCCCTGCAGGCCAACCCTGGCATCCTCAACCCAATGCAGCAGACCCACTTCATGCACCACAGTCAGCAACAGCCTCTGTCCCATTCCCACAGCCACTCAAACCCTCACCAGCACTCCCAGCCCCACCATCACCCCCACCCTCTCTCCCACCAACACCCCCATCCTCACCCCATCGAACGACCCGATCCTGTGTCCGCACCCTTGTCCCATGGCCACACCAATCTGTCCCATTTCTCTCCTATACCTGCCCAGCCAGCACCCTCCCCTACCCCTCCTGCAGCTAATGCTTCCCCCATCTCTCCGGGCACCTCTCCCCAGTCTGGCACCACTAGTCCCAGTAACGCCATGGCTAGTCAAGACCGGAAGGCGCTGCGCCCCATTGGGACAGAGAGAAACCTGCAAAACCTGCGACGGACTCCAGTGGGATACAGTGACATACCCATTGTCACCACTGCGAGCAGCATCTGGGCTTACCAAGGAGGTAAGCATAAGCTTTTCACATGAACTTGCATATATGAATATTAGGTCAAGTTTAATGTCTAGAATTAGTTGTATCTTAATTATTCAGTGTGTATTGTGTACCTTACTCTTCAGAATGGTGGCCTCTGATTACTTTCTGATGCAGGAAAAGTGCAAATGGCTGAAAAAATAATGACCAGTGAGAAAAGTCATAGTTCACTCTTAAATGATGCCCATGAAAAGAAGCTCTGTATGAGAGAGATCATGATAAATTTATGTCATTGATATCATGACATGCTGCACCTTCCTCGCCCATTTTTAAACAACGTGCCTCCACCTCTGAACAACATTCAAGCAATAGGATTTTATTCTTTTGCCATATGCTGGGATGTTTGCTTCATAATAGCTTGTCAGCCCTGGTATCACAGTTAGTATTACCATGTCTGGCTGATATGTCTGAAAATCACGTGCCAATTTGTGCTGTGCATTTGTTCAATTTTCTTCTTGTTGATTCACGCTGTAACATTTATTTGCTGTGCGACTCTGCAGTGGGCGAGAGTGGTTCCAGCTGGATGAACTCGGCTCCCTCGATGGACGACATGGCAGTGAGCAACCAAGCCGCTCCGATGCTGCGAACCTACCAGGAGAGACCCATTGGAAGACCCGAGAGCTACCACGGACAACCCATGGTAAGAACTGATTATACATTATGGATTGTAGCAAATACCTGAGATTTTGTGATGTGTGAAGCCCAAACTTCGTGCCATTAGATTTTGGTGTGTTTGTTTGGTTGGTTTCCTTTTCATAACGTTGAGCAAGAGGGTAGAAATTAACTCCTGTAGTTACTGATTTAGAGTATTTTAATCTGGTAAACTGGTGAGTCACGTACCTGTGGCGCTAAATTCTTTTTGATTTTGTTATCGAGTGGTAATGATTTTCTCTTTTTTATAATTGATTTTTGCACAAGATCATTAAAAAGTGAAGCAGGACAATTGAAGAATTCTTTGCTCCTACAATGATGTTTGCCAACTTGTGTCCCCCAGTATCTCCATAGTGCATTCTTGTATGTGTGACTTTTTATTATTAGATTCCAACTGCACTGGTAGTATTAGGTTATCAGATCAGTAGTAGATTATGCTGTGGTGTTGTTTGCTTGCAAGACCCTCAGTGAGGATAGTAAAGTGCAATGGGGTAGACGAGATTGGCATCTGTGATTTATGGTGTATTATTTGGGTGCGGTAGGTCACACCCTTCCACCGAGGGGAGATAGGTGAGCAGCAGGGCCTACCCAGCTCCATGACTCCACCCAATCACCAGGGTCTCTACCAGGGCACGCCCCCCATCGGGATCAGCAACGGGCTCTGGGGTACCACGGATGTCATGGACAGCAACCAGGTGAACCCTTCAGTCCATTCCTTCCATTAGAACTGAAGAGCATGTTGAGAGTTTGATTGTATTGATAGGTATTGATTGTGCATTGTATCTTCTAGTTGTATGTTTGTGGGATTGTTTTAAAAACAAAACTCGTGCATTGAACTTAAGCATTACAGCTGCTAACTGACAAATTGTCCTACATTGATGTAAAAAAGGCATGGAATTTATCAGTGTTATAGTTGAAGCCATAACAACAACAACAACAACAACAAAAAATCATGGGCATGCTCACTGGACAAGCCTCTATAAGACTCCCGTCTGGTGATCAGGAGGTCGTTGGTTCAAATCCAGCCCAAGTATGTACGCCCATCAACTCGATGCAAGAATTTCATTAATATGAATAAACGTCAGCATGATTACAATTGTGTTGACTTCCCTTTCAAGAGTTCTTGTTGCACATCACGTTTTGCTTAGGAAATTCATGCCCTGCTGTAAACATTA